>NC_136157.1:5629014-5641514 GCF_965212315.1 Lampetra planeri
TCTAAGCAACGGTCACGCGTTCAGCTCTGTCGAGCCGGTGGTCTAGGCTTTAAAATGTAAACTAAAACAACGTTTTTTTTCTGCCAAAGTCTCGAATGCCACTTCAATAAAAGAAAACTATTACGCTTCTTTTTTTTATATATATAAACGAGGTAAGGCACAATTCAGCTATACAGGTATCTTTCGGTAGCAACCTGGATATCACAAGTGATAGCTCAACGAAATGTGGAGAGAGACCACGCAAACTCCAAATAAACTCAACGATAAAAAATATATATTTTAACCAGGTGAAGCCAACTTCTTGGTTCTTTCGGTAAAGTCACGTAGAAGGGAAATAATAAAATAATAAAAATAAAACATAATAAAAAATTTTTTTTTATAAAAAATAAACATAATAAAAAAATTCCCTTCTACGTGACTTTACCGAAAGAACCAAGAAGATGAATCCCTGCAGTCACGAAAGCTTTAAATCAGGTGAAGCCCACTTTAGCTACGTAGCTCTATTTTTTTAAACGACCCGGCTATCACAAATGACAACTCAACTGAAGTGGGCTCATCCAGGGGCGGTTTCTTCATTAGGGCGATTGGGCGACGCACCACCAATGTCATTCAACCACAGAGTCACGCTAGCCGTCACTGTGCCGCTGGATATAGTCCAATCAGCGTCATGCTACGTTCTGTGGAGTACCGCCTCTTTTTGGGCGATTTCCCTCCAGCTGAGAATCGCCCCGAGTGGTCCCATAGACTTACATTCAAAGATGTTTTTTTTCGAACGGGGGGCGCTGCAATGCATTCTCTATGGCTTCCGGGAGGGCTCGCCCTAACGTGCTTACGTCATCATACGTGCTTACGTCATCATACGTGCTTACGTCATCATACGTAAGCACGTTTCATCCAACAATATAATTTGTTGCCACCTAATGGAATCTTTAATAAAATAAACTCGAGTGGTTTGTTTTAATAGTGAGTATAGAAACAAACAAGATGTATTGTAAGAGTCACTTTATTTTTCATTAATATTAAAGAAGTGAAGTTGCCTTTACATGCTTAAGCTGTTAATTTATCCATTGCATGGGTGGACCTTATCCTTATCAATCATCCAGACATTTGCCCCCCCCCCCTGAGAGATTTTGCAGGAGCCGCCACTGGGCTCATCCTCATGTGGGAATGTACAACAGCCAAGCGACCACGGGGAGAGAGACACGCAAACTACAAATACCACAGCAGGCGTCAGGGTCAGGAAGAAACCCACGACCTCCTGTATACCAGGCGAGGGAGTTAACATCTCCTAGCCACCGTGATGATGAGAGAGAGACACGCAAACTCCAAATACGCAGCAGGCGTCAGGGTCGGGATCGAATCCACGATGACCTCCTGTACACCAGGCGAGGTAGTTAACATCTCCCTGCGACCGTGGCTAAAACAAGCAAGGGCACAGCAGATTGGAGTCGCGCCTTAATCCCGAACTGCGTGACGGGTTCGTTCCATTCGCGACACAAGGAAGAAGGACGAAGGAACGAAGCGATGGCGTGGTCGCTGCGATGACCCCTTTTGGACTGCGGGTTCCGTCGAGAGAAGTGAGTCGTTCCGTTGGCGGCGTGGGGCTGTGAGTGCGTGACGTGAAAGCCTTTGCCGGCGATTATTGACCCTCGGCATCGTCTCAGGCGTGCGGAGCACCACAAACTTTCCGCGAGCTCACCGTTTGGGTATTTTAAGAGGGCCTGCATTCATTCAGCGTGAAAAGTCCGCCAGATAGCTTCCTCCATTCCGCAAACACCACGCGCGCTCGGCTGGCAGAGGGTTCGTCTCGATAGGACGACTCGGAGAGAGAGAGAGGACGACTCAGAGAGAGAGAGGACAACTCAGAGAGAGAGAGGGGATGACTCAGAGAGAGGACGACTCAGAGAGAGAGGGGACGACTCAGAGAGAGAATGGGGACGACTCAGAGAGAACGACTTAGAGAGGACGACTCAGAGAGAGAAGGGACGACTCAGAGAGAGAGTGTGAGGACGACTCAGAGAGAGCGGGGGACGACTCAGAGAGAGAATGGGGACGACTCAGAGAGAGAACGACTTAGAGAGGACGACTCAGTAAGAGAGAGAAGGGACGACTCAGAGAGAGAGAGTGTGAGGACGACTCAGAGAGAGAGGACAACTCAGAGAGAGAGGTGGGGAGGACGATTTAGAGAGAGGACGACTCAGAGAGAGAGAAAGACTCAGAAAGAGAGAGGACGACTCAAGAGGCACCAGGAGGAGGAACCACAGACGAAAGGGAAGGCAGCAGCAGCAGCCACGCTGCGAGGAGCAACCACCACCACCAACTATTTCCCAAGCTCTGCAGCCCTCTATACATAAAGGCGCTCTCGGTCGATTAACAACGCGTGTTTACACACGTGGGACAAAACAAAAAAACCGGAGCACGCTTAGAAACATCCACGCGTGCGAGGGGGCAACACGCTATCCAGGACAGGCGGACCCGGTGGAGGTCCACATCGTTGCTGTACCGCCCCCCGCGCTGCTGGCGAGCTCAGGACACGCGGCACCTCATCGACGCCTCCGGCAAGAGAGTTTCGCAACGTTCCCATGCGCGATGCACCAACCAGCCCTCGCTGCTGACCTCGCAGTGATATTGGGGGTTGAGGAAACCGGCTCGCGCTGCAGCAGAGTTCAATTTGCACGCGACAATAAGGCGACTTGGGCGAGCGATTTCGTTTCGCGATGGCCCCGGGGGTGGGTAGGGGAGTCGCTTCCCCAGAGACGGCTCCCTCGGACCCCGTCGTGATGCGGCATCGCCACCTCCCGACGTGCCAGGGTTAAGGCGGCACAGCGACGTGAAATAATTTCGCAACGGTGGCTAGGAGATACTCTTATGTTTTTTTTCGGTAAAGTCACGTAGGTAAAAAATAAAATTTAAAGTTAATAAAAGTAATCATGGAAATAAAATAAAAAATCACGACGTTTCGGAGGCATTACTGCATCATGATTTGATGCAGTCATTTTAGCTGTGACGGTCCCACCTGATGACGGAGACTTGTGTTGCCTCCGAAACGTCGTGATTTCTCATTTTATTTTATTTCCATTATTACTTTTATTAACTTTTAATTTTATTTTTTACCTACGTGACTTTACCGAAAAAAAACCTACGAGTATGAATCCTTGCAGTCACGAAAGCTTCAAATCTAGAACGGCTAGGAGATGTTAACTACATCAAGTTCAAGTTAATTTATTAGGTGTAGCCCTGTGAGCTATTCGGCTCTTGAATCGGGTGCAACCGCAACAAACAAAAAAACTAAAACATGAACAAGAAAACATCTTAAAGTGACTATGTGACTGAGTGCAAACAGAAAATCCAAGAAAAGACAGCAAAATATTGAAGAAAAAGCACCCTACACCAACGCTGTGTGCAAAAATCCCAGTGGGATGCAAGTCAAACAACAACATCGCCTGGTATGCAAGGAGGGCATCATGAGTTCGGTCCCGACCCTGACGCCTGCTGTGTATTTGGAGTTTGCGTCTCTCTCTCTCTCTCTCCATCTCTCTCCCCGTGATCGCGTGGATTTTTCTCCGGGTCCTCCGGTTTTCCCCTCCAAATTCAGAAAAAACATCACGCGTTCAGAGCATCTGGCCGATATAAATGTCCACGTGATGATGAGTCACTTCGTTGAGCGATCGTTTGTGATAGCCAGTGCGCTCCTGAAAAATAAGCTGTATAGCTAAGCGGGCCTTACTTGGGGAAATTAAAATCGTCATGAATTAGTTAAATGGCTGTTCCCCATGCACCACGTGGGTTTTTTTCTTCCTCAGGGCACTCCCGGTTTCCTCTCACCACACACAACCACTCATTAGTGGAGGTGACCAAACATCCTCATGTAGGACAGCAGAACTCGGACAATTATTTATTGTTATCGCGCCGGTCCTGGCTTTACTATCCCGCTTGTCTCGTGGTTTCCCACGCCTCCGAATCGTTCTCTCTCTCGGAGAATGAGAGACAAACTCTACGAGTTACAGATTGTAAATCATCATCATCATCGCCATCACTATTGAACAATCACTCTAATTCTTTCACCAGTATGGCATTTCGCACCTACGATTAGCACGGTTGGCTACGCACGGCGCGAAAGACGTTCAAACGTACGGACGTTCATACGTACAAGTCTTCGAGAATGTAACAAAACCTTACAATAGATATGGTCTTGGCATTGTATTGTTACAGTAAGAAGCGTGTCGCGAACACGCAATCTCTTATTCACCCTTGCAGAGGTGCGTGGTGTTCTCCCCGAGTGATTAAAAAAATATCTATTATTTTACTTATTTAATTAATTTGAACACGTAGGCTTTCGCGACCAATATTATCCATGATAAAGGGGAGTTTTGGTGGAGGGTTAGATCACGTAAATATGTAAATGTGTCGTTAAACCCGCCACCACCCGACACAGTAACGTTTTGGCACGTGAGCAAAACGTGGCAATTCGTTACTAATAATAGGGTTTTCATTTCGATTTAAAGCTTTCGTGACTGCAGGGATTCATCTTCTTGGTTCTTTTGGTAAAGGCACGTAGAAGGGAAATAATAAAATAATAAAAATAAAACATAATAAAATGCAATTCTCACGACGTTTCGGCCACAACGCAAGCAGTCGTCCTCAGGTGAAGAACAGGGCTGTCGGAAAGACAGCGTCTGAATGAACACCACCAAGCTTGGCAGCGTATATTTAAGCTGGGTTAGAGGAAGAAGGGCGCCTTGACAAAGGAATTTGCATATCAACAGATGCATTTTAGCATATTTATGGAAAATGCAGATATGGGATAAGTCACTACTTGCGGAATGCATAGGAGGTGGGGGGGGTCTCAAAGTCATATTATGCCCGTGCATTATGTAGGATTAGCAGCAACAAAGGGAGGAAGTAGGGTTAGCAGTCATAAAGGGAAGGAATTTTAAAAGCAAGGAGCTGCAGCAGCCAAACCACCACGTAAAAAAACCAAAAAAATAGGGTTTTCCCCCTTTTTTCTGGCAACAAAACTGAAACCATAGTGTGTTTTTGTTTACATTTGACTGCAAGTATTGTGGTTAATGCAGACATGAATCCTCGCAAGTGTGTAGTGTAGTGTACTAGTACAGCACTAACCGGTGTGTTGGAGAGCCAAGCCGCAACATTTACAAGTCTGAGCTACGACGTTTCGCCAGTAATTACAACCAGCTTTATCAGGCGGACAGCCAGCTTTGTGGAGAAGCCCACCTGTTTCGTTCCTTACATAGAGGCGCAGATGTGGTGACCACGCTTGTGCACTCCCCTTGTTCAACACTTACATACATAGAGTACCGTCATGTGACGAACATTGCATCTCTCACCATCGCTGTGGGACCACAGACGTGCCGGGAAGGCAACAGCAGCAGCAGCGAGGCTACCAAACAATTGCCCAAGTTCTGCGGTTCTCTACATATCAAGATGTTTTCGGAACAGGCGTGGGTGGGTGTTGGGGAGGGTGGTGACATGCAAACTCCACGCAGATCGAACCCTAGGCCCTTCTAGCTGGTGAGCCGTGAGCGTCACCGCTTGCGCGATCACCAGTTCACACACCCTGCAGTATAGAACTCAGACTGTGTGCGGTTTACACTGGCTGAACACTATTACATTTACAGTGTATATCATCACAAGACGCCAGGAGAGAGGAGGGTGGGGGGGGAATGCACATTCAGTCGTGTCACATGAATGTCCGGTCGATATTCACTCAATTCTCCTTCCGAGATTTTCCCTTCCAACATCATCCGAGCGTGATTGCCAATCAATTCACATCCGCAGTGCGTGCGCGTTTGTCTTCGGGAGGGAGCGGTGGCGCAGTGGTTAGCGTAACTGCGCCCTGAATCCAGTGACCTGAGTTCGATTCCCGCTCACGGCTCAACGCCAGTGACGAGCATCTCTGATCCGTTCCCGGTTTTTTTACGAGGTCGCTTCAGCCTTAAATGAACACACGGTGCGATATGGGGCCATCCATAAATGACGTCACGCGATTTTGGACGATTTTTGACCCCCCCCCCATCGTCGTCGTCACACGGCGTCACAAAAAGTCAGACCCCCCCTCAAATATGACGTCACAAAGCTCTGCCCCCCCCCCAAAAAAACATTAAACATGCTTCAAATCGCTTTAAACTATTGCCATCGTAGTGCGTATTTAATGTGGCGCTGCACTCTGATGTTGTAGGAGAAAACATTTATTAAAAAGTCTATTTAATTAAGTAGAACGTGTTGTCTATATTTATTTAAATTTGCGCATTTTTATGTGACGTCACATTTCTCAACCCCCCCCCTCCCGTCACAAATGTCTGACCCCCCCCTAAGTGCGTGACGTCATTTATGGACGGCCCCTACGCAAAACATCACCACCAGAGAGACAAAGACGGCTGGCCGTGATGCTGACCACCCACCCCCTCGTGTGCCACAGTGCCGACAGCCTTCATTGGTGCTGCTGCTGCTACTCGCTAACAGCACTTGCCCCAACAGTCTGTTAAGGCTACACGGGGTGGGGAGGATCTTTGTCTTGGTTCAGGTGGAGGTGGGAAGGAGGTGGACGGGAGGGAGGTGGAGGTCGGGTGGAGGTGGGAGGGAGGTGGATGTGGGAGGTGGGATGGAGGTGGAGGTGGGAGTGTGCCGTGCCGGCCTTCATAGGTATTGGTGCACAATGTTTTTTATGCAATAGTTTGCTGTCTTTTCTTGGATTTTCTGTTTGCACTTAGTCACATATTCACTTTAAGATGTTTTTTGTTCATGTTTTTGTTTTTGTTTGTTGCGGTTGCACCCTATTCAAGAGCCGAATGGCTCACAGGGCCATACCTAATAAATGAACTTGAAATGAACTTGAACTTGAGGTGCTGCTACTCGCTAACAGCACTTGCCCCAACAACAGCCTGTTAAAGCCTATACGGGGGGGGTGGGTGGGTGAAGGGGATATCCTTAGTAGGTATACGTGTGTAGGGGATGCCCTGGCGGCCTGGCTTTGATTCATGGCCGTGGCAGGAAGCGCTCGAGTGGTCGAGCGTTGACTGCCAGGGGCACGGATCGAGCATCTCTGAAATGAGCGGACGGTGGTCAGAGGTCGCAAACGGGTTTTGATTCCTTACCCGTTATTGTGGTCTATGCAAACATGACTCCTTGTAAAAAAAAAGGTGTCAGTTTTGTTACCAGATAAAAGGGTAAAAAAAAACAATTATCAAAAAAATGAAAGTAACTAAATGAAATCACGACTTAAAGCTTTCGTGACTGCAGGGATTCATCTTCTTGGTTCTTTCGGTAAAGTCACGTAGAAGGGAAATAATAAAATAATAAAAATAAACCACTTAAATAATTCTCACGACGTTTCGGCCACAACACAAGCAGCCGTCCTCAGGTGAAGAACAGGTCTGTCGGAACAACTCAAAGAAAATGCACCATCAGACGCTGTCTGCCCGACAGACCTGTACTTCACCTGAGGACGGCTGCTTGCGTTGTGGCCGAAACGTCGTGAGAATAATTTTATTATATTTTATTTTTTTATTTCCCTTCTACGTGACTTTACCGAAAGAACCAAGAAGATGAAATCACGACGTTTCGGAAGCAACACAAGCCTCACAGAAAGCCCTTCTAGGAGGTGTTCGCGTGGCGGCGCGTGTTACCGGCGAGAGAAGGATCTGCGGCACGGGCATCCACATTGGCACGGAGACCTCCATCGCCTCCACGGGGGCCGTGGTGGGCAGCTCGGATCCCGGCGTCTCCACGCAGCCGCTGGGCAGCAGTCGTCGTAGCAGGGAGGAGAGCTCCACGCTGGCCCCACAGCCCATGGGCCCCGAGGCCCCAACAACGCCACCCAAGCACCTCCACGCAGAGCCAGAGGCGACGACGACGACGACGACGAAGGATGATCAGCTGTGCCGTGCCAGGCGGTCGTGCCACCCCGGGACCTCCGGCTGACGGCCGCGTGGCCAGCTCATGGGACAGGCCGCTTAGCGGCACACGTGGTGGGCACGGTGAGTCCGCGGGTGTCTCGCGTTGAGCTCCTCTCCCCACCCCCCGACTCCCCCGGGCTAAAGACTGAGTCCCACTGGAGGAGAACGCATGGAAGGCTCGGGGCTAATTGCGTGGCCGAGGTTCCCCATCCAGCGGCGCTAGGGGCTTGGCTCGTGGGCCAAGTGCCGATTTCCGTCGGCTGCGACGTCGCCAGCTACCTGGAGCCCGGCCTAAGATGTCATCCCTTGCGCTCAGATGGAAACGTTTCCTTGGGCCAAGAGCGAGCGCGTTAGTTCGTGACGCTGAGCTAAAGAGTCTTAGCTCAGCTGACGCCGAGTTTCCCGGAATTGGCAGACGGCCACTCAGCTCAGAGGTGGGTCCTCCAAGGAGGATCCGGAGCTCGCCGGACTGAACGTTCGTTTCAAGTTTGCGTTGTTTGATCCAGACGAGAACTGCTTGTCCGCTGGAGCTGGAGGACCCCGCGGATCAAGAAGCCACGTTCAGGCACCGCAGTCGGTGGTGCCGAGTTGAGCAGAGGGGGCAGTCTTGAACGCTGAGCACCTCCGATTAAGCACGGTTTGGCTACTACGTACGGTGCGAAAGAAGTTCAACGCACGCAATGCAGGTACATCACGAGTAGAGAGTTGGTGACATGGACCGGCGGAAACGCGGTTCGCTGTTGCAGAGGCGCGGCGGTTCCGAATCCAGCGTCCGCCCTGGTCAGTACTGCGGAGTGCATAGACCGCATAGGGCGACGAGGCGTCTGCTTCAGAGCGCGCGCTAAAGATCCCGTGACTTTATCTGAATAGAAGAGTCGTACACTGTAGCCCATGAGAGCGTGTGCGCGCGTGTGTGTGTGACTGTGTGTGTATGGGGGAGCGGTAGTGTAGCGGTTAGCGCGCTGTGCTATGAACCTGGCGACCCGGGTTCGATTCCCGCTCACGGCCAACACCAGTGACGATTATTTGAACCGGTCCTGGGCCTCTCCTAGGTCGACTCAGCCTCAAATGAGTACCTGGTGCGGTGTGTAAACATCGCCACTAGGGAGACAAAGGCGGTCGGGCGTGGTGCTGGCCTACCCACCCCCTCGTGTACCGTTCCGGCCTTCATAAGTGCTCGCTAACAGCACTTGCCCCCACAGACTGTTAAGGCTATATGGGGGGATCTTTATCTTTGTGTGTGTGTCCACGGGCCCTGTTCAAGTTTGATCAATTAAATTTCGACTGAAAACTTTCGTGCCTGTAAAGTTACGTAGATAGAAGAAAAAAAAGTGAATATTAAAATTATGATTCATCATTTTTTTGTTACTTTTTTGTTATTCAAATGTCTGTGCAACTGCTCTAACGGAGTAGTCCTCGCCCTGTGGAAGTGTCCGCATGGGAATGAGCCTCTGTGTTCATCGCCTATCCACGCGTGGTCCTTCTGGCACGTGTCGCTTCGCTCACCCACGTGGCCGTGCAGCAGATCGATGTCTCCTCCACGTGGCCACCACTCCAAGTGCCGCGGCGTCTCAGGCGTCAGCCTTGGGTGAGCGACGTTTCGCACACACGCCTTGCACGGGGTAGGGAGGGGAGGGGACGGGGGGGAGGGGGGACTGAGCTCTTCATTGTGATGATGATGATTTTCGATTTAAAGCTTTCGTGACTGCAGGGATTCATCTTCTTGGTTCTTTCGGTAAAGTCACGTAGAATGGAAATAATAAAATAATAAAAATAAAACATAATAACAACGCAATCAGCAGTCCTCATTCTTCACCTGAGGACGGCTGCTTGCGTTGTGGCCGAAACGTCGTGAGAATTATTTTATTATGTTTTATTTTTATTATTTTATTACTTCCCTTCTACGTGACTTTACCGAAAGAACCAAGAAGATGATGATGATGTGACGAAATCAACATCGAGAATACAAACAGCTGCACGCATGCCGCATTGATTGAAAATGCATTTCTTCAATCATAAATCGCGTTATTGTGTGTTTTGTTTGTTGTCTTTCCCACCCTCCGATTAGCGCGCGACAGGCTACGTACGGTGCGAAAGAAGTTCAACATACATGCTACAGTACATACAGTACCATACCTGTCAACCCCTTATCAGTGCCTATCTCGTTAAGGGCCAATTCAGACCTCGCAAATCTCAACGTTCATCCGACAAAATCCGATCACACGGGAGAAACACAAACAAAGACACAAATGATCATTTTTTTTTTAAAAAAACGTGTCTGCATTGAAACGGCTGTGCGCAGCACGGACCTGAAAACTCAAATTTCCCCTGGACAAGAATACGGCAGTACACACAGTACACAGAGTACACACACAGTACACAGAGTACACAGAGTACACACAGAGTACACACAGTACACAGAGTACACACAGTACACAGAGTACACAGAGTACACACAGTACACAGAGTACACACAGAGTACACAGAGTACACAGAGTACACACACAGTACACAGAGTACACAGAGTACACACAGTACACAGAGTACACAGAGTACACACAGTACACAGAGTACACACAGTACACACAGTGTACACACAGTACACAGAGTACACACATAGTACACAGAGTACACACAGAGTACACACAGTACACAGAGTACACACAGTACACACAGTACACAGAGTACACACAGTACACACAGTACACAGAGTACACACAGAGTACACACAGTACACAGAGTACATACAGTACACAGAGTACACACAGTACACAGAGTACACAGAGTACACACAGTACACAGAGTACACACAGTACACAGAGTACACAGAGTACACACAGTACACACAGTACACAGAGTACACAGAGTACACACAGTACACAGAGTACACAGAGTACACACAGAGTACACAGAGTACACACAGAGTACACAGAGTACACACAGAGTACACACAGTACACACACAGTACACACAGTACACACACAGTACACAGAGTACACACACAGTACACAGAGTACACACAGTACACACACAGTACACACAGTACACACACAGTACACACACAGTACACAGAGTACACACAGAGTACACACAGTACACACACAGTACACACAGTACACAGAGTACACACACAGTACACACACAGTACACACAGTACACCGAGTACACACAGTACACAGAGTACACACAGAGTACACACAGTACACACACAGTACACACACAGTACACACACAGTACACACAGAGTACACACACAGTACACACAGTACACACACAGTACACACAGTACACAGAGTACACACACAGTACACACACAGTACACACAGTACACCGAGTACACACAGTACACAGAGTACACACAGAGTACACACAGTACACACACAGTACACACACAGTACACAGAGTACACACAGTACACACACAGTACACACACAGTACACACACAGTACACAGAGTACACACAGAGTACACACAGTACACACACAGTACACACACAGTACACACACAGTACACAGAGTACACACAGAGTACACACAGTACACACACAGTGTACACACAGTACACAGAGTACACACACAGTACACACACAGTACACACAGTACACACAGAGTACACACAGTACACACACAGTACACACACAGTACACAGAGTACACACAGAGTACACACAGTACACACACAGTACACACACAGTACACAGAGTACACACACAGTACACACACAGTACACAGAGTACACACACAGTACACACAGTACACACACAGTACACACAGTACACACACAGTACACACACAGTACACACAGTACACACACAGTATACACAGAGTACACACAGTACACACACAGTACACGCAGTATACACACTACACATAGTACACAGAGTACACACAGAGTACACACAGAGTACACACACAGAGTACTCACAGTACTCCCCTACCTAGCCCCGACACGTGCTTACTGCACCGTCTCTGCACGCGGTGGAGGGTGAACCTCGAAGCAATTCGCCGATTGTCGACGCAGAGAATCGCGGTTCGAAGTGCCGGCCGCCCCGTTTAATCGGCGCTACTCGCTAACAACACTTGCCCCCAACACTCTGTTAAGGCTATACGTGGAGGGGGGAGGGGGGGTGGAATATGTATGTCGTTGTGTGTAATAACAGCGGCTGCCGCGCTCACAATTTTTGTGGCGTTAAAGATCCTAGGGGAGTAATAAAAGTCGCTTTGTGTGTGTGGACCAGAGGTCGCAACCGGGTACCCGATACCCGTACCCTACCCGATGCCCGGCTACCCGTACCCGGCCGGATACGGGTACGGGTACCCATTTGCGACCCTGGTGCGGCCGGGTACGGGTACGGGTAAGGAATCAAAACCCGTTTGCGACCTCTGGTGTGGACCGGGGGACTACTGGTTCACAACAGTCGGGCAACAATAATTGGAAGAGTTGGTTTGCGTCGAAAAGCGACTCGATTGGGATGAGAGACGCAGCGCTAAGCTCCCACCACCCCCCCATGCCACCTCCGACTGCGAGAAGCTCGTGGTAGAATAGTCGGGAGACTTTCCTGGGTGGACGAGAGAATAACGAGCAGA
>NC_136157.1:5646514-5724885 GCF_965212315.1 Lampetra planeri
GCTACTGCTTGTAAACAACAACAACAAACACAGCGAGCCACTGCTTGTAAACAACAACAACAACAAACACAGCGAGCCACTCAACAAACACAGCGAGCCACTGCTTGTAAACAACAACAACAAACACAGCGAGCCACTGCTTGTAAACAACAACAACAACAAACACAGCGAGCCACTGCTTGTAAACAACAACAACAACAAACACAGCGAGCCACTGCTTGTAAACAACAACAACAACAAACACAGCGAGTCACTGCTTGTAAACAACAACAACAACAAACACAGCGAGCCACTGCTTGTAAACAACAACAACAAACACAGCGAGTCACTGCTTGTAAACAACAACAACAACAAACACAGCGAGTCACTGCTTGTAAACAACAACAACAACAACAAACACAGCGAGCCACTGCTTGTAAACAAAAACAACAAACACAGCGAGTCACTGCTTGTAAACAACAACAACAACAACAACAAACACAGCGAGTCACTGCTTGTAAACAACAACAACAAACACAGCGAGTCACTGCATGTAAACAACAACAAACACAGCGAGTCACTGCTTGTAAACAAACAACAACAAACACAGCGAGTCACTGCATGTAAACAACAACAAACACAGCGAGTCACTGCTTGTAAACAACAACAACAAACACAGCGAGTCACTGCTTGTAAACAACAACAACAACAACAAACACAGCGAGTCACTGCTTGTAAACAACAACAACAACAACAAACACAGCGAGTCACTGCTTGTAAACAACAACAACAACAACAAACACAGCGAGTCACTGCTTGTAAACAACAACAACAACAACAAACACAGCGAGCCACTGCTTGTAAACAACAACAACAACAAACACAGCGAGTCACTGCTTGTAAACAACAACAACAAACACAGCGAGTCACTGCTTGTAAACAACAAAAACAACAAACAAACACAGCGAGCTACTGCTTGTAAACAACAACAACAAACACAGCGAGCTACTGCTTGTAAACAACAACAACAAACACAGCGAGTCACTGCTTGTAAACAACAACAACAAACACAGCGAGTCACTGCTTGTAAACAACAACAAACAAACACAGCGAGCCACTGCTTGTAAACAACAACAACAAGCACAGCGAGTCACTGCTTGTAAACAACAACAACAAACACAGCGAGCCACTGCTTGTAAACAACAACAACAAGCACAGCGAGTCACTGCTTGTAAACAACAACAACAAACACAGCGAGCCACTGCTTGTAAACAACAACAACAAACACAGCGAGCTACTGCTTGTAAACAACAACAACAAGCACAGTGAGTCACTGCTTGTAAACAACAACAACAAACACAGCGAGCCACTGCTTGTAAACAACAACAACAACAAACACAGTGAGCCACTGCTTGTAAACAACAACAACAAACACAGCGAGCCACTGCTTGTAAACAACAACAACAACAACAAACACAGCGAGTCACTGCTTGTAAACAACAACAACAACAACAAACACAGCGAGCCACTGCTTGTAAACAACAACAACAACAAACACAGCGAGCCACTGCTTGTAAACAACAACAACAACAAACACAGCGAGCCACTGCTTGTAAACAACAACAACAACAAACACAGCGAGCCACTGCTTGTAAACAACAACAACAACAACAACAAACACAGCGAGCCACTGCTTGTAAACAACAACAACAACAAACACAGCGAGCCACTGCTTGTAAACAACAACAACAACAACAACAAACACAGCGAGCCACTGCTTGTAAACAACAACAACAACAAACGCAGCGAGCCACTGCTTGTAAACAAACAACAACAAACACAGCGAGCCACTGCTTGTAAACAACAACAACAACAAACACAGCGAGTCACTGCTTGTAAACAAACAACAACAAACACAGCGAGTCACTGCTTGTAAACAACAACAACAACAAACACAGCGAGCCACTGCTTGTAAACAACAACAACAACAAACACAGCGAGTCACTGCTTGTAAACAACAACAACAACAAACACAGCGAGCCACTGCTTGTAAACAAACAACAACAACAACAAACAAACACAGCGAGTCACTGCTTGTAAACAACAACAACAACAACAACAAACAAACACAGCGAGTCACTGCTTGTAAACAACAACAACAACAACAACAAACACAGCGAGCCACTGCTTGTAAACAAACAACAACAAACACAGCGAGTCACTGCTTGTAAACAACAACAACAACAACAACAAACACAGCGAGTCACTGCTTGTAAACAACAACAACAACAAACACAGCGAGCCACTGCTTGTAAACAAACAACAACAACAACAAACAAACACAGCGAGTCACTGCTTGTAAACAACAACAACAACAACAACAAACACAGCGAGTCACTGCTTGTAAACAAACAACAACAAACACAGCGAGTCACTGCTTGTAAACAACAACAACAACAAACGCAGCTACTCGACGCGTTCGTCTCTGTGTAGCACCGCGCGCGTGTCCTTAACTAGGGAGAGGGTTGGGGGAGGGGGGGGATATCGTGTAGGCGACGTTTCGGGCAATGGCCCTGCTTAAAGTTGGTTCACCTGTCGGGAAAGAGACGCGAATTAACACGCGGCATCGGCTGCGGTTGCAAAGACAAAGATCCCCCGGATAGCCTTTGATAGACTGTTGGGGCAAGTGCTGTTAGCGAGCACCTATGAAGACCAGAACGGCACACGAGGGGGTTGGGTGGTCAGCACCACGCCCGACCGCCTTTGTCTCCCCAGTTGGCGATGTTTACACACCGCTCCAGGTACTCATTTGAGGCTGAGCCGACCTAGGGGAGGCCCAGGACCGGCTCAGATAATCGTCACCAGTGTTGGTGGCCGTGAGCGGGAATCGAACTCGGGTCCGTAGCGCAGCGCGCTAACCACTACACCACCGCTCCCCCATTCACACAAAGAAAGACAAAGTTCCCCCGTATAGCCTGAACAGACTGTAGGGGCAAGTGCTGTTAGCGAGTAGCACCTATAAAGGCCGGAACGGCACACGACGGGGTGGGCGGCCAACACCACGCCCGGCCGCCTTTGTCTCCCTAGCGGCGATGTTTACACATCGCACCAGGTACTAATTTGAGGCTGAGCTGACCTAGGGGATGCCCAGGACCGGTTCAGATAATCATCACCGGTGTTCGCCGTGAGCGTGAATCGAACCCGGATCACCAGGTTCATAGCGCAGCGTAGCGCTAACCGCTGCACCACCGCTCCCCGATTCACACAAATTGTCATCCCCTCTCTAGACAGCTCAGGGCACAGCAGCGAGTGCTGTTACGTGTAAACACACACACCGTGTGTGCAGTGCCGCCACAGCGGCAGCGGCCTGTCCTTGACGAACACAAGCCACCGATCCCACCTCACCCAAAGTGGAACCCACCTCACCCAAAGTGGAACCCCCTCGGTAGGAGGCAGCGAGACGCGTCCGCAGACGGGCGGACTGCAGCAAAAACAAAACCCCACGCCGACATTGTCCCCCCGCCGTACACAGACAGAGACAAAGGTCCCCCGTATAGCCTCGACGGGCTGTAGGGGCAAGTGCTGTTAGCGAGGAGCACCGGTGAAGTCGTGCGCGGCGCACGAGGGGGTGGGTGGGTGGCCAGCAAGCCACGCCCGGCCGCCTTTGTCTCCCCAGTGGCGATGTTGACACGCCGCAACGGGTACTCAGTTTGAGGCTGAGTCGACCTAGGGGGAGGCCCGGGACCGGTTCAGATAATCGTCACCGGTGTTGGCCGTGAGCGGGAAATCGAAACGGGGTCGTCGTGTTCGTATCGCAGCGCAGCGCTAACCACGACACCACCGGCTCCCCCCTTGACACGCGCACACACAGACACAACAGACGCACACAGACACATCACGCAGCCGTCACTGTATCCACTGTTGTGCAGTCCACACCGCTCGCTGTGTAGCAGCA
The DNA here is from genome assembly GCF_965212315.1 of Lampetra planeri. NCBI lineage: Eukaryota > Metazoa > Chordata > Hyperoartia > Petromyzontiformes > Petromyzontidae > Lampetra > Lampetra planeri. The sequence goes on from NC_136157.1 coordinate 5,650,449, forward strand.
GCAGCAGCATCAGCTTCTGGGGTCTGCTGCCTGTCTGCGCAGAGGGAGGAGAGACAGAGAGAGAGAGAACGCGGAGTCGTGGGTTGGCGGTGACTGCAAGGGCGCGTTGCGAGCATGGGGTGGTGGGGGAGGTGCTGAGATGTGCGTTGGGTGGTGAGTTGCGTGCCGTGGGGTGAGCCGTGGGGTGAGCGGTGGGGTGAGCCGTGGGGTGAGCCGTGGGGTGAGCCGTGGGGTGAGCCGTGGGGTGAGCGGTGTGGTGAGCGGTGGGGTGAGCCGTGTGGTGAGCCGTGGGGTGAGCCGTGGGGTGAGCCGTGGGGTGAGCCGTGGGGTGAGCGGTGGGTGAGCGGTGGGGTGAGCCGTGGGGTGAGCCGTGGGGTGAGCCGTGGGGTGAGCCGTGGGGTGAGCCGTGGGGTGAGCGGTGGGGTGAGCCGTGGGGTGAGCCGTGGGGTGAGCCGTGGGGTGAGCCGTGGGGTGAGCGGTGGGGTGAGCCGTGGAGTGAGCGGTGGGTGAGCGGTGGGGTGAGCCGTGGGGTGAGCGGTGGGGTGAGCGGTGGGGTGAGCCGTGGGGTGAGCGGTGGGTTGAGCCGTGGGGTGAGCGGTGGGGTGAGCCGTGGGGTGAGCGGTGGGGTGAGCGGTGGGTTGAGCGGTGGGGTGAGCCGTGGGGTGAGCGGTGGGTTGAGCGGTGGGGTGAGCCGTGGGGTGAGCCGTGGGGTGAGCCGTGGGGTGAGCGGTGGGGTGAGCCGTGGGGTGAGCGGTGGGGTGAGCCGTGGGGTGAGCGGTGGGGTGAGCCGTGGGGTGAGCGGTGGGGTGAGCGGTGGGGTGAGCCGTGGGGTGAGCGGTGGGGTGAGCGGTGGGGTGAGCCGTGGGGTGAGCCGTGGGGTGAGCCGTGGGGTGAGCGAGTGTGCCGTTCCACGGGGCACACAGCGAGTCCGAGATGCACCACACAAGCACATAGGTGATGCACACAGTCTCATCGACAAAAATACCAAAGGTAAAGATTGCCCGTATAGCCTTTAACAGACTGTTTTTGGGGCAAGTGCTTTGAGTGAGTAACCTATTTAAGGCCGGAACGGCACATGGACGACGTAGGTGGCCACGCCCGGCCGCCTTTGTCTCCCTAGTACTGCTGATGTGTATACACACCGCACCAGGTATTCAGTCCTCATTCGAGGCTGAGTCGACCTAAAGGGGAGGCCCAGGGCGGTTCGGATTTCACATTCACCCGTTGGCCGTGAGCGGGAATCAAACTCGGATCGACGGCGTTCGTCGTTAGCAGCGCAGTGCGCTAACCGCTGCGCCACCGCTCCCCCTCCACCCCCTCATCGCACGCTACCCCAGGCACGTACAGCAGCGCTCAGGGTCACGGCAGCGAGTCGCCGCGTGTCTTGCCCGTCCCCCAGCACCTCCGCGATCAGCACGGTTGTCCACGTACGGCGCGAAAGAAGTCCAACGTGCAAGCGCACGCAGCGACGATTTCATTCCCCTACCCCGTCGCTTCTCCATCCCCGTATCCCAAGCGGCCCCCGCCTCATCCCCTGCCCTCCATCCAACCCTCCCTTCCTCCCTCCCTCCATCCCTCCCTCTCACCCTCCCTCCCCTCCATCCATCCCTCCCTCCCTCCCCTCCATCCCTCCCACCCTCCATCCCTCCCTCCCTCCCTCACCCTCCCTCCCCTCCCTCCCCTCCCCTCCCTCCCTCCCTCCCCTCTCTCCCCTCCCTCCCTCCATCCATCCCTCCCTCACCCTCCCTCACCCTCCCTCCCCTCCCTCCCCTCTCTCCCCTCCCTCCCTCCCCTCTCTCCCCTCCCTCCCTCCATCCATCCCTTCCAGCCACCCTCCCCCCTCCCTCCCACCCACCCTCCCTCCCCCTCTCTCTGCGTCTCTCTCTCAAGGACGCTCTTGCTGACCCCGTGTCTGCAGCTCACGACACGATATATTTTTTTCACATCCGCAGTCTGCATATTGCGCCCGAACCGCTGCACCTAAAAGGGGGGGTTTGTGGCGGCTGGGGGAGGGGGGGTCCTCTTGTGTTGCATTCATTATAACTCATCGGGCTGGTCAACACCATCGGCGTGTCGTGGTTCAAGCGAGCCGAGCTGACTCTGAGAACACGTGCATGGCGCAATACGGTCCGTGCGGAGATTTGCTTTGTGTTGCTGCTGAAACGACGGCTGATTGGGACGTGTAAAAAAATATTTAGATACTTTTATAAATGTTTTTCATAATGAAGGTGTTTCAGGGTTAGATCGCGTAAGTATTAATGTTGTGTCATAAACCCTCCACCACCCGACACGACCGGTAAGGTTTGTCACGTAAACAACGCGCCAATTTCATATTCTTGGTTTTTTCGGTAAAGTCGCGTATAAGGGAAATAATAAAATAAAAAATATATAAAACAATAAAAAACAATTCTCACGACGTTTCGATTGCAACACAAGCAATCATCATCAGGTGTGAAATCCACAGCAAGAAAGAAAATTCCACAGCAAGAATTTTTTTTTATATTTAAAAATTTCCTTGCTTTGGATTTCACACCTGATGATGATTGCTTGTGTTGCAGTCGAAACGTCGTGAGAAATTTTTTTAATTATATTTTTATTACTTTATTATTTCCCTTCTACGTGACTTTACCGAAAGAACCAAGAATATAAATCCCTGCAGTCACGAAAGCTTTAAATCAAAATTTTACGCGCCAATTAGTTTACCACTTCAGCCCACCGGTGTTTTTGAGAGTAAATCCACAACATTTACAATTTTAATACTGTGACGTTTCGCTGGTAATTACATCCAGCATCATCGGGCGAATTACAAGAACGACCCTCCAGCGCCTCCGATCTCTGTAACCCGACGGCTTCAGTGATGGCGTCATCTTTCTCGATTTAAGACCGGGAGCTGGAGGATTGATTCACGTATTCTGGCAAATCGCCCGATGATGCTGGATGCAATTACCAGCGAAACGTCGGACTACTCAGATTGTAAATGTTTATTATAAATTATATTGCTCGCGAAAGCCTACGTGCTAAACTATATATGTTTTTTGTTTAATCTGGAGGGACATCTACAGGATACAAACAAATTCGCAGTATTAATATTTTCAAAAAATTACCCAACAAAGACAAAGATCCCCCGTGTAGCCTTAACAGACTGTAGGGGCAAGTGCTGTTAGCGAGCTGCACCTATGAAGGCCGGCACGGCACACGAGGGGGTGGGTGACCAGCACCACGCCCGGTCGCCTTTGTCTCCCAAGTGGCGATGTTTACACACCAGGCTCTCATTTGAGGCTGAGTCGACATAGGGGAGGTCCAGGACCGGTTCAGATAATCTTCATTGGTGGTGGCCTTGAGAGGTAATCCATTCCCTGTCAACCCACACGGGTTACCCGTATTATTGTACAGGGAAATTTAGCAAAAATATGTTTTTGTCTATTTGTTTGTCTTTCTCCCTTGTGATGGGACTGTGTAGGATGAACGTTGAGATGTATAAGGGCACGGGGTGACCAATAATGTCTGAATTGGTCTGTAATAAGGTAAGGCACTGCTAAGGGGTTGACAGGTATGGGAATCGAACTTGGGTGGTAGTGCAATGCGCTCATCACTATCCTACCGCTAATAACCACATGGACTTGCAGAGGAACATTATATTATGGGAAGGAGTCGAAATGCCTGCTAATTATTTTTTTTTATTTCAGACGCATGGCCATTGACGAGGTATAAATGTAAAGCAAACTGAATGAAATGGTAAACACGCGTCGAGAGAAGACGCGATGGGCCAATTAAAAACCCAAACTTAATTCTGTTATGCGCAAAAACAAAAGAGGCCTAATTCTAGATTTGAAGTTTTCGTGACTGCAAGGATCGAAAGCACAAACGCTTAAGTGTTTGTGCTTTCGCCACGTTGCCCCCACCTGAAGAAGGACGCTTTTGTTGCGCCCGAAACGTCGTGATTTTATTTAGTTGATTTCTTTTTTACCTACGTGACTTTACCGAAAAAGAGACCTAATTATTTAACGCAGCTTAGCCAACAACAACAAAAACCCCGCAAACTAAAATGTCTCTTGTGTTGGCAATCAAGCATGAATCAGTTAGGAGCTTCGTTAATGAGTTTTTAAAGACTTTAAAGTGATTATTACACGTAGTTCCACCGGCCAAGTATTGTGCACCGTCGTTCTATCCACGTGCATCTGCAGACAGGGGCCGGTCATGCTCACGTGTTAAAAAACGACAACAGCTCATCACAACAGGACAACCAGTGCAGGCCGGTAAAGTCGAAAGGCTCCCACAGCGTCGCAATCATGCAACGCCACCAGTTCACGTAGAACTGCATCCCAAGTCACTTTGCTGACCTAACAAATTGAGCAAATGTGTACTTTGAGATTCTTTAGCACCGCGCGTAGCCGACCGAGCTAATCGGAAGTTCGGGGTACGGAGAACAAACTAAACATAAAAAAGCAATTCTAAAGAAATTAATTTTCAATCTAGATCATTTAAATGTGGCATCGCTCCAGTGGCTTCCTTATATCGGAAGGAAGAGCGTTCCAGACGGCCATAGAAGCGCATCTGAAAGCGCGCGATGCGGTGACCACCACCTTTGTTCGATGGCTATCCAAAAGCCGCTGGTGCGATAATGACCGGAGTCCCCGTGATGGTTGATGCTCATTGATGAGATCAGCGAGGTGTTTGTGGTTCATTTGTGGCAAGCGCTTTGTGTGTGATGAGTGCCACCTCGCGATCAGCGGGCCTGTTGCTCCAAACTCAAATGTAATTGCCCTTGGCGATCACGTGCTCTGGACCGCCAGCTGATGCACTCCGTGACACTTCTCACCAATGGAGTCAACATGGGGTGGGGGGAACAAATCTTCCAGGGTGTCTGGGGGTCCCAATCCAGAAAAATATCTACGTTTGAAAACTCATTTCCTGCCTAAAATAAAAATAAATGACTTTTTATTTATTTTTGTACAATATTGTCTAATAGTGTATTGTATTACATTGCTCTGTTTTAACTTTTTAACATTTATTGATTCATTGTACGTAATGGCAGAGATTAGGGATTAATAAAGTGCAACCATAACCACAATCATATGAACAGAAATCTATGCATTGATTTATATGAAGACAAGTCCAGCTATTGTGGCCAAGGTTTAGCAAATTGTTGTTTTTATTTACAAAGCATAGCTATTATTTATTTTTCTAGCAATATATTGAAGGGGACATTTTGAGCATATTTGAATATTGGGGGGGGGGGGGGATGTGTCCCCCAATATATATTATAATTACGGCCTTGCCTCACGCTTCCATGAGAAGTATCTCGAGGGCTTATCTACACCCTCCGTGGAGGGTGTTTTAGTTTCGTACCGAGCCAAACGTCTTGGAAGTGGTGGAAGTCACTCACACGTGTTCTGGACCGCCAGCTTATACCCCCCTCCCCCCCAAGGAAGATCTCGTAAATATCTCCCTTCGTATTAGGATGGAATTTTGTCAAATCCTGCCAAATTAAACTTAACGCGGAATGTCCCCTGGGGGGGAGAGGCACGAAGCCCCTAAGATAAATGTAGTCGTCTCGTGCCGGGCTCATCACAGCAGCAGCAGCAGCCAATCCCCCAACCCCCACCACCCCCTTAGTTATGGGGCCGAGTGAAGGATGACTTAATTCCAAGCAATTACCAATTACGAAAGCACGCATTGAAATGACACACGACCTTTGGGACGGCCGTCTTTTTAAATCCTTTATATTAAGTTCACTTGCTTGCTTGCTTGCGCGCTTACGACCGTGCAAATCTTTCGGTCGTTTTTTTAACCCACTTCCCGTGATCCAATCGAGCTGACATTTTGCACACAGACTCGTTGTGCTTGACAATTTATTTTCGTGAAATTTTTTTTCCAAAATTTTCCACTTTTTAGGAAAAAAAAATTCATATTTAATTTAAAATACCAATGTGATAAAAATGAAACTCTCAAGAAAAACAGAAATGAATAATAAAATAAAACCGATGCCACGCATATAAAGGATTTATAGTGAAAAACTTTGTTTTTACGGGTTAATTTTTTATTCCCACGTCTTCCACGACGCCGCAAAATCCCCGTCGCCTCGTAAATTGACAGCTCCACCCCCACCCACTCGCCCATGGGTCTCAACGTCAACCACCGCCACCGCCCGAGCCCGATGGTTTGAAGCCAGAGGTCGCAACCGGGTACCCGATACCCGTACCCTACCCGATACCCGGTTACGGGTACGGGTAGCCGTTTGCGACCCTGGTGCGGCCGGGTACGGGTAGGGAACGGCTACCCGTACCCGGCCCGGGTACCCATTTGCGACCCTGGTGCGGCCGGGTACGGGTACGGGTAAGGAATCAAAACCCGTTTGCGACCTCTGCTTGGTGCGCAGCGTCCCATTGCGTCGGCAAAAGGCAGGCGGCTGATTGCGAGTTACGGCGGCGACGAGATGGCCGTCTTCCTGGCCTGGTCGCGGGGAAGGGCGAGGGTTCGATCACGGACCCAGTGCCGGGTTATCGTAGTAGCACAAGTAGCTGCTACATGTGTAGTAGCTGCACGTGTAGTAGCTGCACGTGTAGTAGTAGCTGCACGTGTAGTAGCTGCACGTGTAGTAGCTGCACGTGTAGTAGCTGCACGTGTAGTAGCTGCACGTGTAGTAGCTGCACGTGTAGTAGTAGCTGCACGTGTAGTAGTAGCTGCACGTGTAGTAGCTGCACGTGTAGTAGTAGCTACACGTGTAGTAGCTGCACGTGTAGTAGCTGCACGTGTAGTAGCTGCACGTGTAGTAGCTGCACGTGTAGTAGCTGCACGTGTAGTATTAACTGCACGTGTAGTAGTAGCTACACGTGTAGTAGCTGCACGTGTAGTAGCTACACGTATAGTAGCTGCACGTGTAGTAGCTGCACGTGTAGTAGCTGCACGTGTAGTAGCTGCACGTGTAGTATTAACTGCACGTGTAGCAGCTACACGTGTAGTAGCTACACGTGTAGTAGCTACATGTGTAGTAGCTACGGGCCCCGCACTTTCAAGGGCCCCGCGCTAAATGCTTTCAAGTTATCAATTAGGGTTCAGTGATTCTGCACTCGCTCTATTACTATAGTACTATACTGCCTTCAACTTTTACGAACGACTGGGCGTTTAAGGTTAGCGATTTGTCGTATTATCTGGCTGTATAGCAAATAAAAAAAATACAATTGCTTTACTGTGCAAGTAAAAAATTTGTGTTTTAATATTTTTGTGTTTTTTTTATTTTAGGACCCCTTTATAACAAATACTAGATTTCGATTTAAAGCTTTCGTGACTGCAGGGATTCATCTTCTTGGTTCTTTCGGTAAAGTCGTCACGTAGAAGCGAAATAATAAAAGAAAAAGAAAACATATTTAATAATGTTTTATTTTTATTATTTTATTATTTAAACATATTTTATTGTTTTATTTTTATTGTTTTATTATTTCCCTTCTACGTGACTTTACCGAAAGAACCAAGAAGATGAACATATACTAGCTTAATCCGGCACTGGGCTTGGGCCACAGCGCCCCATTTCATCGGAAGGAGGCAGGCTGTCTGCTTGCGAGTTACAGTGACAATGAGGTTCCCGTCTCCCCCGTCTGGTCGCGCAAAGGGAATTCGACGGTTCGATCCCGGACCCCGACGATGCCTGCTGCATACCGTAGGCTCGCTTTGGAGATTCGTGCCCACATGGAGATTCATTGACTTTCACACACGGGGGCCCAAGAGACTCACAGCTTTACAAAGACGATGAATGATCGTAGCGGGCAGAGGCGTTGCTGTGCAGTCCTCGGTGTGAGATTGAAACCTTTTTATTAAAAAAAAACATGTTTTATCACGTAAGGGGCCGTCCATAAATGACGTCATGCGATTTTGGACGATTTTTTGACCCCCCCCCCCCTCTTCGTCACACGGCGTCACAAAAAGTCAGACCCCCCCCCCTCAAATATGACGTCACAAAGCTCTACCCTCCCCCCCCAAAAAAGAAATATAAAACATGCTTCAAATCGCTTTAAACTATTGCCATTGTAGTGCATATTTAATGTGCCGCTGCATTCTGATGTTGTAGGAGAAAACATTTATTAAAAAGTCTATTTAATTAAGTAGAACGTGTTGTCTATATTTATTTAAAGTTGCGCATTTTGATGTGACGTCACATTTCTCAACCCCACCTCCCCCCCGCATCGTCACACGTCACAAATGTCTGACCCCCCCCCCCTAGGTGCGTGACGTCATTTATGGACGGCCCCAAAGCGACCTGACCACAAATGATTGCTCAACGAGGTGGCTTGTCAAGTGGGAATGTATAGCGGACAAACACGCTTAAACGCACGTTGATTCTAAATGTGTAAGGAAAACCCGGAGAACCCGGGAAAAAATCCACGCGACCACGAAGGGAGAGAGAGAGAGAGACACGCGGACTCCAAATATACAGCAGCAAGCGTCAGGGTCGGAATCGAACCCACGACCTCCTGTATACCAGGCGAGGTAGTTAACATCTCTTAGCCACCGTGATGATGATAAGAGAGAGAGAGACACACACAAACTCCAAATATACAACAGCAGGTGTCAGGGTCGGGCTCGAACCCACGACCTCCTGTACACCAGGCGAGGTAGTTAACATCTCTTAGCCACCGTAATGATGATAAGAGAGAGACACACACAAACTCCAAATATACAGCAGCAGGCGTCAGGGTCGGGATCGAACCCACAACCTCCTGCATACTGTGCGAGGTGGTGAACATCTCCCAGCCACCGATTGAGTGATCACTGTTACATTGCTTATGGCTTTATTTTGGTGATTTCGAAAAGTTTTTTGGTTTGTTGTAGTACGGAGTTAGAATGATGGCTTTAATCTAAGTGGTTTTGTGGTTGTTGTTGTTTGACTTGCATCCCACTGGGATTTTTGCACAGCGTTGGTGTACTGTGCTTTTTCTGGAAGACTTTGCAGTTTTTTTTCCCAGATTTTTTGTTTGCGCATAGTCACTTTAAGATGTTTTCTTACTCTTTGGTTCTTTCGGTAAAGTCACGTATAAAGATAAAACAATAAATTAAATAATAGCATACTACGACGTTTCGATTGCAACACAAGCAATCGTCATCAGGTATAAAAGAAATTGCAACAAAAATCTAACCAGAAAACTATAGACAGACATATAAGCAGGCAAATATCTCTCTATGTATCTTTGTGATATCTGCCTGCTTATATGTCTGTCTATAGTTTTCTGGTTAGATTTTTGTTGCTATTTCTTTTATACCTGATGATGATTGCTTGTGTTGCAATCGAAACGTCGTAGTATGCTATTATTTAATTTATTATTTTATCTATATACGTGACTTTACCGAAAGAACCAGAGTAATTCCTGCAGTCACGAAAGCTCCAAATTAAGAGATGTTTTTTTGTTCATGTTTTTTTTTTGTTGCGGTTGCACCCGATTCAAGAGCCGAATGGCTCACAGGGCTATACCTAATAACTGAAACTGAAAAACTGAAAATAAAAACTGAGGGCCTTTTCCGAATTCTCCGGCGGTGCAGAGACGCCCAAATGCAGCAGCACTTTACCAGCGGCACCAGCTTGGTTAAATAATGTACAGATGAATAATGGATGCCTTGCGGGGGGAAGCATTATCAGGGCTATTTTGAGGCCTTGATCTCACACTGTGGTCAGATGCAGTTGTGTGAACGACGCTGTTGGCTATGAAATGAGTAGTATCGCTGTTGTCGTGTAACAGCCCACAATAACGGTCCCACACATCACCATTCCCTACCCCCTGAATGTCAAAGCTCTGAACCTAGTTCAGCGGGAGGAACCCCCTTAGTATGAAGAAAGGGGATTAGATGGCTGGACATCAGGAGACACGGATGAGGGAATGGGAGAGGGGGTCCGTGGGGGTGCGAGGGATCGTCGTTAGGGAGTTACGGTGAGGAGAAAGAGCTGTGGATGAAGGAGGGAGCTGTGTGATGGAAAGGATAAACTAAAACGCTTACCTGTCTCCGCGTGGTGGTGAGGAGAGTGGACGCTACAGTCGTAGCAAGGCAGAGAGTGGCGACCCACGAACGGAATATTGAGTGTGCATCTACGTTGAACTTCCTTCGCACCGTACGTAGCCAACCGTGCCAATCGGAGGTGAGGGGAGTGACAAGAAGAGTGACGGCCGCGCCGCGTGGCAGACACGGGAGGCGAAATCCAGAATCCCGTCACCGCAGTTGCCCAGCCAGGTGGCCCACACAGCAGAGGTCGCAAACGGGTTTTGATTCCTTACCCGTACCCGGCCGCACCAGGGTCGCAAATGGGTACCCGTACCCGGCCGGGTACGGGTAGCCGGGTATCGGGTAGGGTACGGGTATCGGGTACCCGGTTGCAACCTCTGCCACACAGCCACCGCTGGGGCAGATTGACCGGGACCGAGAGTTCAAGCGCCTGCTCGCAACTGAGAACGACTGCAAAGGCTGCTGCTGCTGCACAGCAAAGACCCCCCCTCCCCCTCCCCCCGCCGTGATGTGATTGGCAGGAGCAGGCCACCGTGTGAGTCCGTGCCACACGGGCGCGTGAGAAACGCAGCGGTGTGCGAGAAGATGTCCCTTGCGAAATAAACAACAAGCCCTCAACGTGGTCTCGCCGAAATTAAATCTGCAACAATCAACCAAATCGCGGGTGGTATTTTATTTAAACAGCCGGTCCTTTTGGCCAATGCGGCAGCTGCAATTTAACGAGGAAACCTGGACGAGCCTCAAGACAATTTTTCAGAAAGGGGACTGCATCGATCTGGACGTTTGGCCAGTTCCGATTAACGATTTGGAACGTCTGCTCGTGACAAACGGCCAACCGCAGATTCGCATCTCAGATGGCGAGTGCCAGAGGTCGCAAACGGGTTTTGATTCCTTACCCGTACCCGGCCGCACCAGGGTCGCAAACGGGTACCCGTACCCGGCCGTACCCAGCCGGCTATGGGTAGGGTATCGGGTACCTGATTGCGACCTCTGGGATGAAGCCACGTTGCAGGCGCGGGTGGGTTGAGTCTAGGAATTTGAATTGTGAGAAGAGACAAGACGTTGGGAAATGAGTGACAAACGGTTACTCACCAGTGACTCACGGTCTACCCGTACCCGGCCGCACACGGGTAGCCGGGTATCGGGTAGGGTACGGGTATCGGGTACCCAGTTGCGACCTCTGGCGAGTGCTGGTTACAGAACGACTGCATGCACAGCATCATGAGTGTACAACGCGCCGTGTTCCAATCCACTGCGGATGGATGATTAAGGCTTTCCTTGCAAATCGTGCAGAATATTTGACCTTACTTTACCGCGTTGGTTCGTGTGTGCTGTTGCAGCCTGGGAGCGGAGACTTGATGGAGCTGCTCACCCCGAGCTATGGATGCCCTGACAGCGGCAGTATCTTTGTGCAGTTCGCATTTTGGCGTCCTCTGGTCGAACACTGTTTGAGACGAGGCTCTAAAGAAAGCTGTCTCTGGTGTGGCCTCGACACAGAGACGTGGTTTCTCTGTGTGCCTATGTACGTCTCTCTATGTATCTCTGTGATATCTGTCTCTACTTATATGTCTGTCTATATGTCTCTGATTCTGTGTTTGATCTCTCTCTCAAATTTAGCATTCTCAGGAAGAACGTAATCAGCCAGGTAGGGTGTTGACTGTTATGTTATCCGACTCTCTGTTGTATTACATTACATTTCTAAGTATGCTAGATTTGTTTCTATTTCATTTATACCTGATGATTGCTTGTGTTGCAATCGAAACGTCGTATGCTAGTATTTAATTTATTATTTTCTCTTTATACGTGACTTTACCGAAAGAACCAAAGAGTAATTCCTGCAGTCACGAAAGCTCCAAATTAAGTATGTGGACCAATCAGTTTGACAAGACAATGCAAACATTACCAGAGCATATTCTTTGGGTCCTTCGGTAAAGTCACTTAGATAGGTTCAAAGTAAATAACAAAAAAACTCCAAATGGCACAAATTTTCTTTGAACCCATCTACGTGACTTTACCGAAAGATCCAAAGAATATGAATTCCTGCAGTCACGAAAGCTTTAAGTCACGATTTTACCAGAGCATTATTTTGTTTGCATGTTCACCACATGTCTGGTTAATGCAGACACGATTCCTTGCTAAAGGTTTCTGTTTGGTGTTTTAACATATCGACACAACCGTTTCATTGCCAGAAAGGGTAAAACGTATTGTTATATTTTGGTACAGAAAACACATTCCTGCGGAGGGAGCTGGTAGGAACGTTGGGTTGCTCGGTCAATGGCCAGGGTCAACAGCGGCGTGGTGTATTCCGCAAATATGCCCGACTGTGGGCGGGCACAAGCCGGCGTGAGTAGGTTAAACGTTGAGTTGTATAAGGGCACCACGGGGTGACCAGCCCCTCCCCACCCAGCCCCACCCCTTCCACCCCCCACCCAGCCCCACCCTCCCCTCCCCACCCAGCCCCTCCCCACCCCTCCCATTTTTTGATGCACGACGGACACAATAATCCCCTGTGGGCTGGTGGAACCAGGAGGTTCCTACCATCCTTTCTGCGTTTATTTCACTCCTAGTGCCCACAATGAGGCCACCTTGCCGATGATCGCGCAGCGCTGTCAGATGCACTTCTGCGGCCGTCTGGAAAGCTCTTCCGTCTATGCACTTTTAAATCATCGAAGTTGAAAACTAATTTATTTTTAACTGCGTTTTGTGTTTAGTTTGTTGTCCTATCACGCGAACTCCGGTCATCCTCGCAGCAGCGGCTTTCGGCTCGCATTCAGACGCGCTTCTGCGGCCGTCTGGAAAGCTCTTCCTTCTAATATTAGGAAGCCACTGGAGCTATGCAACTTTAAATCTCGATTGAAAACTCATTTCTTTCCAACCGCTTTTTGCGTTTAGTTTGTTGCCCTTTCCCCCGCACCTCCGATTAACGCGGTTGACTACGTACGGTGCAAAAGAAGTTCAACAAACATATCAACAGCCTTTGCAAATTCCCCACCCGTGCGCTGGGCAATCGAGCGTCGGATCCCAGTGTGCACGGCGCGCCGCGACGTCGCCTGGACTCATCACCTCGAGGCGAGGGGCCTGCAGCGGTGGCTGTGATGCCACTGGGGCAAAAAAAAAAAAACCACAATGATGGGGAGTGCCTGAAAAATCAAGTGGCTGTGACTGAAAAGCTCGTGACGGACAGCAGCCCAGCGACACACAAATTTAAACTTGTAACGCACAAAGTATTCGCTCACAAACTAAAAGAGAGAGGGCTTCAGAGGAAGGTCTTATCTGCCAATTAGTGAGTGTTCACGTGTGGGAGGAAACCGGAGCACCCACAGAAAATCCACGCGTGCGAGGGTGCAACACTATCCCATACAGACGAAACAGGTAGAGTCCACGTTCGGTGCACCGCAGACTCTCTCTTACTTGATACAGCAGTCGGGCTGTAACGGTTCCACCTGAAGACGGAAGCTTGTGTTGCCTCCGAAACGTCGTGATTTTTTTTTATTTTACTTTTATGAATTTTTATTTTTTATCGACGTGACTTTACCGAAAAACCTAAGAATAAGGCTCCTCCTCAACGCCCACGGGGGAAGTTTCACAACATTTGTGCGAAGATCTGCCAACCCTCGCTACCTCCAGTACATAAGCACCACCACTGGGGTGGGCAATAGGACCTTCCAAACTGGCACACACCTTTTGCCAAATTGTTCATTTATGCAAACCACACCGAATCCACACGAGCACCAGGAAGGCATCGTAAGTTGCCATCACAAACTCTGCGGATAATCGCGGTTCGGCTCACCACCCAGCGCAGACCAATTTGCAAACGCAGCCCCCCATCCGTTGTACGTTTTAAACCAATGCCACACAGACTGAATCGTTACAATGCATTGTATTTAAGAAACCCTTAGCTTCACAGACTTGTCTCATCATGTCCCTTCAAACCCTCCCAACGACCGCCTGTGCTTCATAACTGCAAATAATGAGAAGCGATAACCGGTACACAAGCAGGTTACTGCGAGGCTAAATGTTCGTAAAAATACTACACAAGCATGCGTTTTGCTGGTTTCCGTCTCTTTTCTCGACGAGCTCCTAAAACAATCACTCGGCGGCACAGTTCGTATAAACTTTTACATGAAAATGACCAAGTCATAGAAATACTTGAAACGGTGCGTTATATGCAGTGCCCTTTTTGAACGAACGGTACATATGGGGTATATGATGAACTTCTAAGTAAACGTGAAAATGTGACTGGTCACTTCATCAGTACGAGGGGATGAATGGATAACGCTGGACTGGTAAGTCGGCAACCTACTTTCTGTACAGCCACACCTTGCGGCTTTGCCTCACGCATTTGGCTTCAAATCCCACCAGAGCACACGTGAATTCTTAAAGGCCTTTTCACATAATTAAAAACACATTGTTTAGTTTTTTTTTCCTTTGGGTCTTTATGTGGTGGGGTTGTTCCTATCACTGGCCCGGTGCTTTTATCGTCACCTTTTCCTGTCTCTCCATAACCCTTTTAGCTCTGTACAGCATTTGGTGACCTCTGGCCAAATAAAGGTACTTGAAACAAGGGTAAATGAATGAAGGTTATTGTTTGCGAGCAATCCACCAACCCCACTTCAAACAAACCCCGTGCTTCTCAGCAGCTGCAAACGACGGCTGAGCGACTTTAAAGAGAACGCGGTGGGCATACGGCCCACGGTGGCTAAGTGGATCCCCATTCGATCGCGGGAAGCGCAGCGGACACCAAGATCCTGGCTTCAAATCCAGAGCTACGGTCTATCCCACCTACCCACCGACCCAAAATTGCATGACGTTCCTGTGGAAATGAAGTTTGATTGGCGGCGTTCGCGCGGTCTCCCGACGACCGCACGTGTAAACAAAGCGTGAGTGAGTCACGTGTATTGTAGCTGCGCATCGATTGCGCAGGACAGGCCCCTGGAAGGACGGTCAGGCGATGGGTGATCGATGTCACTTGTTTTATTCAACACGATGCGTGGATCTGCCTGTGGGTGGTGGGGGGGGGTGCGCTTTCTGGGTTTTCGAATGGGGAAAAAACTGCTTCACGTTTTAAATGGCAACAATTGAAATTAAGCAGCGGCACAAAGGCGGAAAAGAAAAACGACGACGACAAAAAAACTTCGTAAAAATTATAACGCCCACCTTTTTAAGAAAAGCAACTTTATTTTTTTTAGTTTAGCTTCACTTCACGTCGTCCTGGGTTTTGTGGATTTTATTTCCGTCGCCGTCCACGCCGTCCTCTCACTTGGATCGCAAAACGAGCACATTTTTGACGACGCTCCTGTTTCTCTGCCCCGCGTGACCCCGCGTGTGACCCCGCATGTGACCCCGCACGACCCCCCCCCCCCCCCCACGTGACACCGCGTTACTGCGTCTTCTTGCCCCTGGACAGGCCGTCGTGCAGCTTGGACACCTCCGGCTCAAAGAGGTCGACGAGGAGGAGGCCGTTCTCGTCGAAGAAGTTCGCCACGGACTTGGTGAACTCGCTCTCGCGGTGCCGACCGCTCTTGCCGTCCCTGAAGGTCATCTTGAGGGTGTAGTTGTCGTCAAACCTACGGGCGCGCGCGATCGGCGTTAGGTGAACGGCGCGGCACCAACACAACGGAGCCAGCGAGCCGGTACCCCCATAAGGGAGTCTCCGGCCTGTTAAGAGGATTGCCAAGTGATCAAAATATGTAGTTCTACTGGAGGAATCCGATGAGTATGAAGCTCTTTTTCACAGATTGCCCAGTAAGGGGGCAGGTCAGAACGTTACATTACAAAAACAACATTGCCAAGTACAGAGAAAGGTAAACAAATCACTTAACATATATATAAAAATAAACTAATTTTATCTTATACTCTTAAGTCACGTAGGTAAAAATAAATAATAATTAATAAAAATCATAGAAATAATCATAGAAATAAAATAATATATTATTCTTTATTTCTACCTACGTGACTTTACCGACAAAACCTAAGAGTATGAATTCTTGCAGTCACGAAAGCTTCAAATCTAGAATTCATTTTATCTTACCAGGTAAGTAAGGCACACAGAGCTTTACAGCTTTTTTCAGTAGCGACCTGGCCACAAATGGTCCGCAACGAAGTGGCTTATCACGTGAAAATTGAAAGCACCCAAGTAATCTAAACCAACAAGACGCATGTTTCTAAGTGTGGAGTGAAGAACACTCAAGTAACCGGCAGTTGAAACAAAGCTGCGAGGTCATAGCCAACCAATTAGCCCGGTTGGCTACGTGTGGCGGTGCCAAAGAGGTTACATTAGGTCCCTCTGGCCCCCCATTGACAAGATTGACAGCAGGTACCACCGCACGTGTTGAAGCAAAGTGTGGGTGGCTTCCACCACTTCTAAGACGTTTGGCGAGGCACGAAACCAAAATACCCTCCCCCGAAGGGTGTAGATAAGCCCACGAGATACTTCTCATGGAGGCGTGAGAAGTTTATCGAGTGTATAAGCTGGCGGTCCAGAGCACGTGATCAAGAAAGGCAATGCAATGGAGTTTGGACCAACAGGCCCAGTAATTACCTTTTAAACTAGAATTTTTTTATTTTATTTTACCAGCTCTTTTTCAGAAGTGACCTAACCATCACGAATGACGGCTCGATGAAGCCGCTTGTCATCGTGTGGAAATTTATAGCAGACAAAATACTCTAAATGCACTTTGACTGTGAATGCTTAGGAGAAAAACCGGAAGACGCGGAGAAAAATCAATGCGACCACAAGGAAAACATGCAAACGCCTAATATACAGTTGTCAGGGCTATGATCGAAACCACGACCTGCTATATACCAGGCGAGGTAGTTAACGGCTCACCACCTTTTACTCAAAACCACAGGTGCGTGCTTTAGGCGCAGGCGCACGCGAGCTTACGCCCACGTGGGCGTTAACATTTAAAACACGACATCACGAGACGGGAGACCGGGGGGTGGTGGTGGTGGTAGCCCCTCACCGTTTTATGCCAGAGGCGAGTGTCCACGTGTTGTCGGGGTCCAGGCCCGAGCGGTCCTTCTCCTTGGCGACCAGGAAGGTGTTCTGCTCCACGTAGGAGGTGTAGACCGTCAGGAACACCATGAGCAGGAAGTACGTGTGGCGTCCGTCAAGGAAAAGCAACGCTGGGGAGATGCGCGCGCCGCCGTTCAAACGGCACACTTCTAAAGACAACCAATCACAACCAGCGTACATATGTACACCAGTGCAGCCCTTACGTCAACCCACTGATGGTAGACGGCACCCCCTCCCCACCACCCCTCCACACAACCCAGCCCAACACCACCCAGCCCAACACCACCCACCACCGCCTCCCCCCAACACAACCCAGCCCAACACCACCCACCACCGCCTCCCCCCAACACAACCCAGCCCAACACCACCCACCACCGCCTCCCCCCAACACAACCCAGCCCAACACCACCCACCACCGCCTCCCCCCTACACAACCCAGCCCAACACCACCCACCACCGCCTCCCCCCCACACCACCCAGCCCAACACCACCCACCACCGCCTCCCCCCCACACCACCCAGCCCAACACCACCCACCACCGCCTCCCCCCCACACCACCCAGCCCAACACCACCCACCACCGCCTCCCCCCCACACCACCCAGCCCAACACCACCCACCCCCCCAAACTACCCCACCCCTTACCTAGCCATTCAGGTCCTTGCAGATCATTCAACCAT
The DNA here is from genome assembly GCF_965212315.1 of Lampetra planeri. NCBI lineage: Eukaryota > Metazoa > Chordata > Hyperoartia > Petromyzontiformes > Petromyzontidae > Lampetra > Lampetra planeri. The sequence goes on from NC_136157.1 coordinate 5,668,132, forward strand.
ATTTCACCTTGTCAGTGCAGGTCAGTAAATGGGATGTTCAGGACCGTTTCAAATAAATCGCTCTGCCACTGATGTTATCCGTGACAGGGATCCGGAATACGGTCTGCTAGGATCACAAGCGCTGAGCACGGCGCTCTCAACCCAGCAAGCCTGAGTTGGATTCCCTGGCCATGGCTGATGTCCAAACCAATACTGCGCTGCCGCCACCCAACCTTGACCAACGCGCAATGACCAGCGCGGCGAAGTACAGCTAAACAATCCCCCCAAAAAGACTTGTCGACACGCAGGTGCTCGTACGTTACAATCACGTGCGCCGGACGCTGGACCGGCTTTCCCGAAGGGTGAAAACGGGTGACCCCCCACCCCCCCGCCCCCCCGAGCGAGCACGAGGGATATGACGCAACGCAGCAGACGAGGATGGTGCGGGACTCGGGGAAGGGGTGCAGGTAGTCCCAGGCGAGCGCAAACAGCGCAAAGCCACAGGACACGGTGCAGATGAGCAGTCGGCAATCGATGAGGCGGAAGTTCTCTTCGTAGACGTAGTTATCCAACAGCACCTGCGCTCGAAACACGGCCCATGGATTACCCCTCGCGTCAACATTCTCTAGTTTTTTTACGTGGTGGTTAAGCTGCTGCAGCTCCTTACTGTTAAAATTCCTTCCCTCTATTACTGCTAACCCTACTCCCTCCCTTTGATGCTGCTAATCCTGCATACTGCATAATGCACGGGCATAATATGACTTTGAAAACCCCCCCCACCTCCTACACAAGTAGTGACTAATCCCATATCTGCATTTCCCTAAATATGCTAAATTCCTCTTGATATGCAAATGCCTTTGTCAAGGCGCCCCTTCCCCCCTCCAACCCAGCTTAAATATATGCTGCCAAGCCTGGTGGTGTTCATTCAGACGATGTCTTTCCGACAGCCCTGTTCTTCACCTGAGGACGGCTGCTTGCGTTGTGGCCGAAACGTCGTGAGAATTATTTTATTATGTTTTATTTTCATCATTTTATTATTTCCCTTCTACGTGACTTTACCGAAAGAACCAAGAAGATTCTCCAAGAAGTTAAACATATCAATACCATTACCCGCCATTCGCCACTAAGTGACAGTGACGTCACCACTGCGCCTGTGCCAGGCCGGGTGCACCGAGGTCACGTGAAGTGTCGAAGGCTCGCTGACAGGAGGCCACGGCAGAGGCAGGTGCCATGCGTTGGCCGACTGAGATTACCGGTAGATGCACCAGCTGTACCCGCTGCTGTACCAACTTAAGTTCAACATACACGCACACGTACGCACCTTCTTAGCGGCGTCGTCCAAGGCGTTTTTCACCGCCGTGCCGTCCCACTTGTCCACCTTCACCGGCTCGTCGTCATTCCTCCGCTGCGGGAAAACAAAACGGCGGCTCAGTCTCAGCTTGCCCCCCCCCCCAAATTCCGATAACGAAGACAAAGATGCCCCGGCCGCAGATAACATTCGTGGCAAGCGGGTGATATCTGAACCGGTCCTGGGCCTCCACCCCACCCCCTTCTCATCTTTACCAACCCACACTGACCAGTATGGTACAGAATGTCCAAAGAACTCCACAGACCAACACGGCGTGGGCAGGACTTCATCCAGCCACGAATTTACAAAGCGATGTCAAATTATTCCATTGTTTTTTTGAGAAAAACGGCCCCTAAATGGGCGTAGAAAGACAGCACTTTCCAACAACACTTTGTAAAGCAGCAGCATGTTCTTGCTTGGCACGCCTGCCTGCTGATGAGACCCAGGAGGTAAAATCCGGTCGAGAGTTTGCACGTGTTCAAACAAATTCTGCTGGTTAACAAAAATCCCGAAGGTAATATTCACAATATTTACCGAAGACAATTCACGGAAGGCGATTATTTATGATCATCAGCCATGGAAATTGCAGTTCTACATGAAGGCGTCCCTCCCCTAACCGATCGCTCACGATACTGGGATGCAACTATCCACCTACACCAGGGGCTGGCAACAAAAATAACAAGAAGCCGCCATTATTTTAGAATTCGGTAAAAAAAAAGTTTCAAGAACCGCAATGCATGTGAATACGTCTAGAGAGGGTGGTGCTTAATAAACGATGTCACGAAGCAGTCCTTAAAAAGAGCCGCATGCGGCTGACCTAGATCTCGTACGTTGAACTTCTTTCGCGCCGTACGTAGCCAACAGTTCCTAATCGGAGGTGCCTTTTGAGTTGATTTCATAGCCGTGGTTGGCGTCCGCGCTCGACCGTATTACGACATCTCTCGTCTGCCACGCCGTTATTATTCTTGACCATCTGCCACCATCCCTTCTCGCCGTGACGTGTCTCAATTGCCCCGTGGTACGGTCTCTCACCCACGCGTTCCTCCTTTAAATGCGATTCCACGGGTACATCGCTCCATGATTTTTCCGTCTGCTTTTCACGTTGCAATATTTTTCGGTAGCGACCGCGTTTTCTGAACCACGTTACCAAGCGGTGCAGTACAGATTAAACGCATTCTACTTTGGACACGTTTTGTATGTTACCCTTGATAAATTGAGCACAGCTTTCCAAAGGAACTCCCAACCAACCTGATATTGTCCAGCTCTTAAATGTTATTTCAACGTTTCGTTTGACCATCCGACATCGCCCCAAGTTCAGAATGAGAATATTGTGTCTTCTTGGTTCTTTCGGTAAAGTCACGTAGAATGGAAATAATAAAATAATAATAGTAAAACATAATAAAATAATTCTCACGACGTTTCGGCCACAACGCAAGCAGCCGTCCTCAGGTGGAGAGCAGGTCTGCCGAGTAGACTTTTAGACTCTGTCTACTCGACATTTCAGACTCTGTCTTCTCGACAGACCTGCTCTCCACCTGAGGACGGCTGCTTGCGTTGCAGCCGAAACGTCGTGAGAATTCTTGTATTATTTTTTATTATTTTATTATTTCCATTCTACGTGACTTTACCGAAAGAACCAAGAAGATGAATCCCTGCAGTCACGAAAGCTTTAAATCTAAAGATAATATTGTGTTTATACTGGAGGAGGAATCCGATGGCACCGGGGTAAGTTCGTTGACGCACGCTCTGTCGTGTTCAGAGTCGGGTCCCGGTCTCTGGAAGAGATCTCCAGCTGAACGAATTTCGTGAACGTGACATGCCAATGTTCACACAATAACAAAAGGCTGCACATTCGAGTCAGGATAACAAAAAAAATGAGCAACCATATTCGATGCCCACTCAAGTTTTTGTTAAAGTTTATTTGCCTGCTATAAATGTCCACGTGATAAGCCACTTCGTTGAGATATTATTTGTGGCCAGGTCGCTTCTGAAAAATCTATATCTATACAGTATATATAGCTAAGTGGGCCTTACCTGGTAAAATAAAACATAGTTTTGATTTTATCAGACACCGATGACCCCCCCATCAAACGCTACCATATGTCTCATTGTGCTCACAAAGCCACCCAGGATGGATTCCTGTTTTTTTCTTTTTAACAATGCTGCTTGAAGACTTGGCAGGAAGCCAGTGAAGAGATGAACAACGAATAAGATCTGACAGGATGACAGGAGTTTGAATCTAAAATAAGTGCCATCAGTGGCAAGCGGACTGACTTGCGTAGTTATAGTGGACGGTGCACACAATAACGCATTGTATCTGCCTCTGCGGTGATAAAGTTGGATCTACAGTGTTTGAAGCGGTTTCTGGGGGGGGGTTCTTACATTAAAGGTTTGAGATAGAGGGAGACTTGAGGGCTTAATCCAGCAGTAGATCGAACATAGCTACAGCTGATTATATCGGCAGACGCGTCATGATCAATCAAGTCATCAGTTGAAGTCGCACCGTATCTAATCGTGCCCGCGTGCGCTTTATCGACGAATAATGTCAAGTATATATATAAAAGTATATATTTAAAGTATATATTAAAAAAACGATGTCCTGTAATATTAAAGAGTTAATAACAGTGATAAATTACGAGGCAGTGCACGGACGACGAGACCGCATCATAGGCGGCGCAAATTGGACAAGATAATCGATTAATCGGAACATTGATCCTCGCGTGCCAGGCTCGGCACACTTCACGTACCAGCCTGGATGCAAACACCACGCGTGCCAGGCTAGGTGCACCCTACTACTAGCGCGCAACAACGGAGACGGTGGCGGCGGCGGCACCGATCGCATTCGCACGTGAACCGAACGTCTCGCACGCCGAGGAGTCTGAGGGGAGTGGAGGGGGGCGAGAGAGAGAGGGAGGGAGGGAGGAAGGCGGCGGTCACCTCGAGGCCCCCATTCCGCGCCGCGCCGCGGGAAGACGACGAAGAACCACCACCAGCGGCCGCCATCTCTCGTCTCTCTTTCACGTCTCCCATTGGTCGACGGGGCGCCACGTGACCGGCGCCCCGGAGCCAATGGGAGGAGAGGAGGGGGGGAGATGAGTTGCTCGCGGCGGCGGGGGTTGTTCTGCCACGCGCCCGCGGTGACGTCACGCGGCGGGGGGAAGCGGGGGCAGTGGGGGAGGGCTGTTGCCTGGCCAATAGCAGCGCGTGCGGTTTGCGGGGGGGGGGGGATGTGAGGGCGGGGTGATGGGTGGGGGGAGCACCAATCGTGGGGCGTGTTGCGGTGGGGGGTGGGAGGGGTGAGGGGTGTACCAATGGGGGCGGGGAAGGGTGAGGGGTGGGGGGATATGCGGACCAATCGTGGAGCGTGTGGCAGTAGTGGGGGGGGGGGCTGTGCGGAAAAATCGGGGGTGGGGGAGCTATGCGGACCAATCGCAGCGCGTGCTGTGGCGGGGGGGGGGGAGTTGAGGGGGATACCGATGGAGGGAGGGCGGGGTAATGGTGAATGCCGACCAATCACAGAGCGTGTGGCGGTTGTAGGGGGGGGGGGATGTGCGGACCAATCGCAGCGCGTGTGGTAGTGGGGGTAGGAGGGGTAAGGGGGGTTCCGGTGAGGAGCGAGGGCGGAGAAGGGTGGGGGCGGAGGACCGTCGTCACGTGACGCACATCGATTCTCAATTATTCCCATTTGTTTTGAATCGATTTCTCTCGGCGTCTCCACGACAGTCAGAGGCTCTATGATGAACGCGTCCCCCCCCACCAGAGGTCGCAAGCAGGTACCCGTACCCTACCCGATACCCAGCTACCCGTACCCGGCCGGGTACGGGTAGCTGGGTATCGGGTACCCGGTTGCGACCTCTGGGATGAAGCCATGTTGCAGGCGTGGGTGGGTTGATTCTAGGAACTTGAATTGTGAGACGAGACAAGACGTTGGGAAATGAGTGACAGTTACTCACCATTGACTCACGGCCTACCCGTACCCGGCCGAACCAGGGTCGAAAACGGGTACCCGTACCCGGCCGGGTACGGGTAGTCGGGTATCGGGTAGGGTACGGGTATCGGGTACCCGGTTGCGACCTCTGCCCCCCACTCAGTGTTTAAATTAGGATAACATAATTAGATGTTTCATGAGCGTTGCACATCGCGATGATTAAATAATGTTCGTTTAAATCTTGACTGTGAGTCTATGGGTCTCTGTGTGAGTCTATGGGTCTCTGTGTGAGTCTATGGGTCTCTGTGTGAGTCTATGAGTCTCTGTGTGAGTCTGGTTCTCCGTGTAAGTCTATGGGTCTCTGTGTGAGTCTATGAGTCTCTGGGTGAGTCTATGAGTCTATATATGAGTCTATGGGTCTCCGTGTGAGTCTATGGGTCTATGTGTGAGTCTATGGGTCTCTATGTGAGTCTCTGGGTCTACGTGTGAGTCTATCGGTCTCTGTGTGAGTCTATGGGTCTTCGTGTGAGTCTATGGGTCTTCGTGTGAGTCTATGGGTCTTCGTGTGAGTCTATATGTGAGTCTATGGGTCTCCGTGTGAGTCTATGGGTCTATGTGTGAGTTTATGGGTCTCTATGTGAGTCTCTAGGTCTACGTGTGAGTCTATGGGTCTCTGTGTGAGTCTATGGGTCTTCGTGTGAGGCTATGGGTCTTCGTGTGAGTCTATGGGTCTATGTGTGATTATATGGGTCTCTGTGTGAGTATATGGGTCTCTGTGTGAGTCTATGGGTCTTCGTGTGAGTCTATGCGTCTATATGTGAGTCTATGGGTCTTCGTGTGAGTCTATGGGTCTTCGTGTGAGTCTATGAGTCTATATCTGAGTCTATGGGTCTTCGTGTGAGTCTATGGGTCTTCGTGTGAGTCTATGGGTCTTCGTGTGAGTCTATGAGTCTATATGTGAGTCTATGGGTCTCCGTGTGAGTCTATGGGTCTATGTGTGAGTCTATGGGTCTCTATGTGAGTCTCTGGGTCTACGTGTGAGTCTATGGGTCTCTGTGTGAGTCTATGGGTCTTCGTGTGAGTCTATGGGTCTTCGTGTGAGTCTATGGGTCTCTGTGTGAGTCTATGGGTCTCTGTCTGAGTCTATGGGTCTATGTGTGATTATATGGGTCTCTGTGTGAGTATATGGGTCTCGTGAGTCTATGGGTCTTCGTGTGAGTCTATGAGTCTATATGTGAGTCTATGGGTCTCTGTCTGAGTCTATGGGTCTCTATGTGAGTCTATGGGAATACACCACGCCGCCGTTGACCCTGGCCATTGACCGAGCAACCCAAAGTTCCTACCAGCTCCCTCCGCAGGAATGTGTTTATTAGAACACGTTAAACACTTAGGATTTCGCGACCAATATAATCCATAATATTGTTTTTTTGGGGGTTAGATCGAGTAAATATAAATGTGTCGTTAAACACGGCACAGCCCATTAGTAAGGTTTGTCACGTAAACAGAACACACTGGTGGTGCTGGACTAGTAACGAATTGGCACGTTCTGTTTACGTGACAAACATTACTACAAATTATCTGTGTCGGGTGGCGGGTTTAACGACACATTCATATATTTAGGCCAGGCATGTCCAAAGTCCGGCCCGCGGTCAGATTTCATACGGCCCGCAGCTTCGGTCTTATGAATCATAAAACTTTAAAGTTGTAATTCCTCCTTTCACCAAACGGTGGCAGCACCATTCTAATTATATCTGTCTCTGCATCCGTGCCGCAAACCCTTTTCGAGTCATTTCTGCCATGGCGACTGCAAAAAAGAGAAATGCGGTCATTCGCTAAGAAAATGCTGAGCTTATTCGGCTCCACATATTTGTGTGAGCAAACATTCTCAGTCATGAACTTAAACAAGAACCGATTGAGGTCAAGGATGAGTGACTCCCACTTGCGTGACATTTTACGCATCTCAACCACTGTCCTCAAGCCAGACCTGATCTCTTTACTGAAATGTAGATCTCAGTATCACCCTTCTCATTAGTGTCAGCAAGTTATCTGTTCCTTGATCAATCTGAAATTGAGTGTTTTGAACGGTAACATCTGTCACTATTAACAGTGAAAAGCCTAAAGCACACTAATGCACTTGGACTTATGGCACTTGTTTTATTAAACTCTTGAATAAGATTTGGTTATAACTGTTGATGTTATGTACCTGTAGATGTGACACAAACTATTGCTTTCTGAAAGATCTTGTAAAAGACAAGGGCAAAATGCACTTGTTTTAAAGTTTAATGATAACAGACCACTTTGCATTACTTATAACTCCTGTTTAAAATGTTCATGAGGCAAAGATATTTATCTCATGGAAATTTAAGGTATTCTATACAGTTTGTTCAATGTTATCTGACTGAATGAAAGGCAGAATTGCGTTTTTAGAGTTGTTCCCGTCTGCCTGAGTGGCTTATATTTGGTTACAATGTCATTTGGAAAATAAAGGTAATTGTGACAATGAAAATTGTTTTATAACAGTGTGTGTTTCCACGTAACTTTTGTGGTTAAAACAATGTCCAAAGGAACTATTGGCCCTCGGGCATCTTCACTTCATCAAATGTGGCCCTCTTTGCAAAAGGTTTGGACACCCCTTATTTAGGCGATCTAACCCCCCAAAAAACCTCTATATTATGGATGACGTTGGCCACGTTAATGAACTACCCCTGAAGCTTTGCGTGAACGTGCGGAATCGACGCCAACGGAATCGGCAACTTTGCAAATCGACACCGACGTAATCGATCCAAACCGGTAATCGATCCACGCCGGTTTATGGCACGCTCAAGTTGTTGCTGCCCCTACAAGTCGAGTGGCAGCAGTCGTCTCCTCTGTCACGACCTCGTGTCTCTCCCGTGTCACTCTGTGTCCTCCCGTGTCCCTGGCTCCACGCGTCTCACTCCGAGAGCACGGGGAGAGAGAGGAGGCAGGCGGGCGGGCCGGCATCGTGGAGAAATCCTCGCGGGGAGGGAGGTTTGGGCCTTGAGATTCAGGTAATCCTGGGGTTCCCAGGACCCTGGCCCGAACCCTGATCCTGGCCCCTGCCATGATCCTGACCCCTGCCATGATCCTGACCCCTGCCATGATCCTGACCCCTGCCATGATCCTGACCCTGGGCCTAAAGAAGATCCTATCCATAGCCCTGATCTTAAACCCTAGCAGTGATCTTAGCTCCATCCCTGACTCTAACCCCAAACCCTTATCCTGACCCTAGCCCTGATCCTAACCTTAATACTGGTAGGAACCACCTGGTTCCACCAGCCCACAGGGGATTATTGTGTCCGTCCGTCCGTAGTGCAGGGAGGGGCTGGGTGGGGAGAGAGGGGCTGGGTGGGGAGAGAGTGGCTGGGTGGAGAGGGCTGGGTGGGGAGGGTGTGGCTGGGTGGGGGGGTGGGGCTGGGTGGGGAGGGGCTGGTCACCCCGTGGTGCCCTTATAAAACTCAACGTTTTAACCTACTCACGCCGGCTTGTGCCCGCCCTCACAGTCGGGCATATTTGCGGAATACACCACGCCGCCGTTGATCCTGGCCATTGACCGAGCAACCCAACGCTCCTACCAGCTCCCTCCGCAGGAATGTGTTTGTAACCCTAGCCCCGATCCTAACCTTGATCCTAACCCTAGCCCCGACTCTAAAACTAGTCTTGATCCTAGCTTTGACCCTTTCTCTAGCCATGATCCTAAACTTGATCCGAGACAAAACCCTCACCCTCAAACCATCCCTGTTCCAATGACCCTAACCCCTGCTCTGACCCTTGCATTATCTCTGACCTGACCTCCCACACTGACCCCAAACACCGACTCTTGCGTTGACTCTGACCGGAGTATTTTACCCACACCTTGGCTGTAACCCTGTCCCTGACGATAACCATGATCTTAGCTCTCACCCAAGCATTCCACCTCTCTCTGACCCTGGTTCAAACCCTAAGACTATGACCCCTGGATTAGCCCTAGCCCTAACCCTGACAATGGCATTATCTCAAGTGCTGAATATATCTTTAATCGTGACCTGATTAACTTTGACCATTCATCTAACAACATCCTGACTCCTGCATTAACTATAGCCGAGAAAATGACACTACCATTTTACCTATAGAATTAACTTTGTCTCTATCCTAGCCTTAACCCAGACACTTTTAATGATCTCTAACCATCGGATTCTACAGATTCAAGATAATCCTGTCGACTGAATGAATCTCTTGGCCTCATCAGGTCACACGGTCATCAGCAGATGAGATCACACAGAAATGACCTCTGCACGGAACGCGTATGCTTCGTATCGTATTGAAAATTTGGGTTATAATTGATGAATTGAACAAACTGTAAAGCGGTCTGGACTGAAACTCAAAACGTGCGTCAACATAAAATTAAAAATCTAATTGGTGACGTTTCAGGCCATGGCCATTTTTTCACAACACATCAAATACTTTGTGCAATTGCCTGAAACGTCACCTGTTACAAATATTTTTTATTTTGAGGCAAAAGTGTTATTGACACGTGTTGTTTTTTTCTCATGATATTTGTTCTTGTGCACCACCATGTAATTCGTATAGCATTGAATGCTCTGTCCCTCTCACACCGCCAGGCATGGATGTAAATGCAAACTCATCCAGGGAAGAGGAGCAGCTCGGTGCCAAATCTGCACACCGGATCTCCGACCACAGTGAAGGTGACCTCAGAGAACTCGAACACATTCCTGCGGAGGGAGCTGGTAGGAACGTTGGGTTGCTCGGTCAATGGCCAGGGTCAACGGCGGCGTGGTGTATTTCGCAAATATGCCCGACTGTGAGGGCGGGCACAAGCCGGCGTGAGTAGGTTAAACGTTGAGTTTTATAAGGGCACCACGGGGTGACCAGCCCCTCCCCACCCAGCCCCACCCAGCCCCACCCTCCCCACCCTCCCCTCCCCACCCAGTCCCTCCCTCCCCACCCAGCCCCTCCGCACCCTCCCCTCTCTACCCAGTATTACAGCTGCTGCTGATGGTTCCAGCGTTCGTACAGCGCAGAAACAGGGCCTGAGTCAGCCGTTTAGATAGTACAGCGGCATACATATAGCGGGCTACACTATGACGATTAGTCTCTGAGATGGAGAACACGTGCCCGTGGGAAATATTGGCCTGGGAGGCCCATAGACTGATGGTTGTAAATGTCATTTTACTTTGAACCAGTTACACAGAAGTGTTTATTCAGTAAAAGCGGTACATAGTCACAACCCGATAGCAGCAAGCATGCTTGTATTTCACTGGTAGGAGAGGGTGAAGGCAAATGGTAACTTCTGATAAAAGCACACACCTTCGTTTATAACAACACTACATCTGATCTTAGCTCAGTTCTTGCTCCCATGGGGTGTGCCTATGTCCATTTTTTACGACATTTGAAAATAGTCTCTAGGATCAGTGATGCACCCTGGGAAAAGTTTATGCCTGTTGTTGCGCATGTGTGTATTTAATTGGGGGGGGGGGGAGTGTTATTGTAGTGGTTTGTGCACTGCGCGACAACGAATATTTTAACCGGTCCTGGGCCTCCTCTAGGTCGACTCAGCCTTAAACAATCGCCTGCTGCGGTGTGTAAACATTAGCATTGGGGAGACGAAGGCGGCCAGGCATGGTGCTGTGACCCCGCCATCCCCTCGCGTGTCATGCCGCTATTAATAGTTAATGGAGAAGAGAATTTGCCCTGACGGTCTGTTCAACCTTTTCCGTCATCGGAACGGAATCAGAAGAGGCCATGCGGGAGGGCGGCTGGTTCAGTTTGGCGCCGGCTATCATAGAGTGCGGTCGTGTCGTTACAGTCCCCTGCGGTGAGTGCAATGTCTTTAAAAGCAGCAGCGTTACGCCTCTATAAATAAAATTAACGTGTTCTGAGATTCGGCGGTGAACGGGGGACCGCCACGCCCTGCCACCTACACGGGAGTAGGCCTCGGCAAGGTAAGGTAATTGTACCCTTTTTACCGGGTAAAAGGGTAAAGGTGTCGACATGCCAAGGGGTAAGGGTAAAGGGTAGGGTAAAAGGTAGGCTCGTTGCTTTTTACCTTTTACCTTACCTGCTAAAGGGTAAAAGGTAGGGTAGAGTGATTGTATTGTGGTAAGGTAAAAGGTAGGGTAAAGGTAGCCTCGTTGTTTTTACACTTTTACCTTACCTTGCCGAGGCCTACACGGGGGATCTGCGTCTTAATCGGCTGCACGCAGGGCGAGACACGGGAGCCCTCGGGGCGGCCGCTGACTTCGAGTCTCCCGCGTCGCCTCTGCTGGGCGCCACGGACGACGACGTGGCCGTTGAGCGGCCCGGGGGAGCCGGGGATGCGAGGGGCCCAGGTTGTCGGGGGCGCGGGGGACGGGACCCCGGTTGGGACAGTCCACGGGGGACGCAGAGACGCAGACGGGGAGCGAGCGTCGCTGGACCGAGCGCCGCTGGGGATGGACCACAGCCTCCCGATGGCACAGGCGGTGAGGAGATGAAACGTTTTGCTCGGGGCGGGGGGGGGGGGCGGGGGTTGCTGCAAACGCGACGTCCCTAGTTTCGCTCCACGTGCTGCCGGCTTCCTTAGGAGATTAATTCCCAGCCGCCTGGAATGGTGGGCTTGATTGTAACTATAAAGTATTTTTTTCATCGCTGTTATTAACAATGCTTGAAACGTGTGTCAGACTGCCTAGACATTCTAGTGATCGTGAAGACGTCAGAGTGCTTGGTAATATTCAGGCTGCTTGACATCTCCAAGCTAAGAGGTCTGTTTTTTTAGTTTTTTAAGGAGCTCTATGAATTGGGTCACTTGACCACCGCGCATGTCCACTCGTGAGTGCAGAAGGCAGAGACGCGGCGGAGGGACGCGCAGGTGAGGTGAGGGAGCCCCCGAGGACGAGGAGGAGCACGCTTAGTAGCCGTGAAGCGGGAGAAGCGGTCACAGTGGAGACGCCGACCCCGCCGACGGACGTCGCGAGCGACGAGACGGGGCAGGGCAGCCCGACGCTGCCCCCGCGCCTCCCCCGCCCCCGCGGGCGCCCGCGCCTCGACCCCAAGCCGGCGGCGTGCGGCGTCTGCGCCAAGATGTTCAGCGGCCGCCACGACCTGCGCAAGCACGAGCGCACGCACAGCGGCGAGCGTCCGTTCGCCTGCGAGCAGTGCGGCAAAGCCTTCGCGCAGGCCTCCGTGCTCAACCGCCACCGCCGCTCGCACACGGGCGAGCGGCCCTTCATGTGCGACGAGTGCGGCAAGACGTTCTCGCTGCGCTGCAACCTGCAGGCGCACAAGTTGGTGCACGCCGGCGAGCGGCCGCACGCTTGCGCCGAGTGCGGCAAGGCGTTCGCCCAGGCGCGCTACCTCGCCGTGCACGCCAGGAAGCACGCGGGCGCCCGCGACTTCGTGTGCGAGCGTTGCGGACGCGCGTTCGCCCACTCGGCCAACCTGGCGGTGCACCGGCGCGCTCACACGGGCGAGCGGCCGTACGCTTGCGAGCGCTGCGGCCGCGGCTTCGCGTGCGCCGCGTGGCTGGCGCAGCACCGCGCCTGCCACACCGGGGAGCGGCCCTTCCGCTGCGAGGTGTGCGGCCGCGGGTTCTCGCGCGCCTGGGCCATCGCGCAGCACCGCAGCGTGCACACGGGCGAGCGGCCCTTCGTGTGCGAGCTGTGCGGCAAGGCCTTCCGCACCAAGCAGATGATGGCGCGCCACCAGCGGCAGCACGGGGCCTGCGCCGACGAGGGTGGGTGGGCCGCGGAGGCCGCGCGCTCGCCAGAGGTCGCAAACGGGTTTTGATTCCTTACCCGTACCCGGCCGCACCAGGGTCGCAAACGGGTACCCGTACCCTACCCGATACCCGGCTACCCGTACCCGGCCGGGTATCGTGTAGGGTATCGGGTACCCGATTGCGACCTCTGGGATGAAGCCATGTTGCAGGCGCGGGTGGGTTGATTCTAGGAACTTGAATCGTGAGAAGAGACAAGACGTTGGGAAATGAGTGACAAACGGTGACTCACCAGTGACTCACGGCCTACCCGTACCCGGCCGCACCAGGGTAGGGTACGGGTATCGGGTACCCGGTTGCGACCTCTGGCGCTCGCTCCCGCCCCTGTGCGGCTGTCGGTCTCCGGCCGCCGCGCCGTGCTTTTATTTTGATCACCGCCACTATCCGGCCTGTCCCCCCACTGTGTTGAGTTTAATCTGTCTGTGGCAAACGCTACACGAGCCACTTAATATATCGCCACCGCGGCGAGATGTTAACTCCCTCACCTGGTCTATAGGAGGTCGTGGGTTCGATCCCGACCCTGACGCCTGCTGTATATTTGGAGTTTGCGTGTCTCTCTCCCAGTGCTCGTATGTATTTTTCTCCGGATCCTCCGGCTTTTCCCTCCACATTTAGAAACATGCGTTTAGAGTATTTGGCTCCTTTAAATTTCCACGCGATAAGCCACTTCGTTGGGCTGTCATTTGTGGCCAGGTCGCTTCTGAAAAATAGCTACGTAGCTCAGTGGACCTCACCTCGTAAAATACAAATAGTTTAATAGTTTTTACTTAAGACAAGTAGAGAGGTCAACTTAAGTGTTTACTTGCCAGGTGTTTGAGAAAGGAATAGTGCCCGTGTTGCTATGGGGGGCAGAGATCTTAAGTTTCTGTTCATTGTCGTCGATGTAATTGGATAAGTAGGCGAGGTGTCGATATGTGTAGGATGGAGGGCAGTTTGCCCAGACTGAAGGGAAGACCTCAAGTGGTGGCGGTTGTGGTGGTGAATCTGTAAGAATGAACCACGGAGGTCAGGTGTCGACCGTGGACAGAACCGCCGGATATAACGGCTTGAAGGAAACTGACGAAGTGCAGTGGCACCGATGGCATTGACCTGTTGACCTGTTGACCTGTTGACCCAGGCCTTTGGTGAATGGAACGTAGTGCGATGTGTGAAGTGAGCAGAGACCAACGTGAAAAGGATGACGTCCTTTTCACGTTGGTCCCTGCTCACTTCGTCCTCGCTGTATGTAGAACTTCTTTCGCACCGTACGTAGCTAACCGTACTAATGGTAAGGTGATGAGGGTCGATCGATTCGGCGATGGCTGATGAGTTACCCTTCGTGCCACGGGCGATGGCTAGTCGGGTCTCATCCCTGCCGGGATTGTCTCATCTCTGCAGTGGAGGAGGCCCCCCTCTCGTGCGGCCTGGAGGTGCTGGCGCCGTGGACAGTCGAGGTGGCCACCTCTTCCCACCTTGTCACGTGCCAGGGCGTCATGCAGGGTGAGTCCCGCTGTGTAGGCCTCTGCCACGAGAGGCTGTGTTGGCGGTGGTGGTGGCGGCGGTTGTGGCGATATATGGAAAGACAGATGTATGGAAAAGCAAAAATTTGGGTCGGATCACAAAAGTAAAATGTGTGTTGTAAACCCTCCTCCACCCAACACAGCCGATTAATCAAGTCACCTGAATAAACCTGTTACTTTATTACTGCTTTAGCAGCGCCACCGGTGTGTTGAAGAGCAAACTACAAAGTTCAACAAGATTGTAACCAACAGTGCTAATCGGAGTGTGTGAGGGAAGGACAACAACCTAAACACAAAAAGCAGTCGTAAAGAAATGAGTTTTAAATAGAGATTTAAAATTTCATAACTCCAGTGCCTTCCTAACATCGAATAGAAGAGTGTTCCAGACGGCCGCAGAAGCGCACCTGATAGCGCTCGATGCGGTGATCTGTCTTCGTTTGACGACCAGCTAAAAGCCGCCACGGCTACTGCTGCGAGGACGACCGAGGCCGATTGCGAGCATAATTCGTTCCGGAAACGTTTGTAATCCAAAGCATTCGTATATCAAAGCGAATTTCCCCATAAGAAATCATAGAAACTCGGATGATTCGTTCCACAACCCAAAAATATTAAGAAAAAATGATTGATACAAAATATCTTTTTATATTTTTATTATTTAAAATGTAATATAAAGTAATCACATTTATTCATTAAATTGAATCGTGGCTGGTGTGAGGAAGACGAGAGAGAAGAGAGGAGAGGAGGAGGAGGGTTATTGTGTAGGACGACTTTCACCATCACTAACGGAATCACTGCCATCTGTTGGCTCACTGGAATCTTTTTCTTCTTGTGCGACTTTAACAAGGAACCTATCCAATGACACTTTACGCACACACACGTGGTCACAACACTATAGTAAACGGTATATGCTCGCACGGATGTTGACTATACGAGTGAGGCACGCCGACTGAGACTGAGCATGGAAGACGATTACCCACAATCCCGCAGCAAGAGAGAGAGAGAAGAACCATCGGCTCAGTTGTGATCACGTGACGCTCGGCAGACAAAGCGTGTACACGTACTACTCGTGTTGCAAGACCTCGCTCGTTTATAAAGTTAAAATGTATTGAAAAATTTTGCTCGTCTTGCAAAACACTCGCAGACCAAGTTACTCGCAATCCAAGGTTTTACTGTACTAAGTTTGGAGTCGATCTGGGATTTGAATTGCAGCCGGCGGGAGGCTCCGACGAACGGAGTGATGCGACGACGATTCGGTTTGATTTCACTGCTCGCGAAAATACCCACCGACGGTTGAATTGACGCATCCGCCCGATCCCCCCACGCTCGCTGCCCAGGCCTGGGACCCGGAGCGACTAACGCGCCGCTGCCGCCGCTATCGCCGCCACCGCCACTGCCACCACCGTCCATCAAGTTCGTCGCCGTGGAGCCGAGCGAGCTACACGAGGCCGACCTGAGCCGCGTGCTTCGCGAGGTGCTGGACCGTGGAGACAGCTACGACGGTGAGGGGGCACGGGGGATGGCGACCCGACTTCGGTCACGGCCGCCAACACCGATTGATGCTTATCCTGAACCTGTCCGAAGCCTCGTCTAGATGTTGGGCGCCATGGTGGCGACATTTGATGACCTCGCCTGGTATACAGGAGGTCGTGGGTTCGAATCCGACCCTGACACCTGTTGTATATTTTTAGTTTGTGCGTCTCTCTCCCCGTGGTCACGTGGATTTTTCTCCGGGTCCTCCGGTTTTTCCCTCCACATTTAGCATCAATGTGCGTTTACAGTATTTGCTCGCTATAAATTTCCACGCAGTAAGCCACTTGGTTGAGCTATCATTTGTGGTCAGGTCGCTTCTAAAAAATTAGCTAATCGCTGGTAAAATAAAAATAGTTTCATTGTTTGAAACTCAACCTGAAATGTCTATTTGAAGGCGGTGCATAAACATTAGCACTGGGGAGACAAAGGGCGTCGGGCACGGTGCTTCGTGTACCGTGCCGGCCTTCATCGTTGCCTTCGAGCAGGACTTGAACCTAACATTCTGTTAAATGCTCTTCGAGCGATCGTTGTTTGCGTAAGGCGAGTGGGGAGCAGTGGTATCGTGGGTAGCGCACTGCGCTTCCCCGAACCTGGCCACCAGTTTTATTCCCGCTCACAGTCAACATCAGCGACGATCATCTGAATCGGAGCGAGATGGCGACTGCTTGGGGAAGGGCTTCGTCCAGCAGAGGGTAGACCATGGCAGATGATGAATAGGATTCAGCGCTAGCACCCTGCATGGTTGAGAGACATTCACTGGCCCTTAGGTGGTTCAAGACGCCAGCGGATTGATCCCGATAACTACATTGATCAAGAAACGCGCGGTAGAAAGCGTCTTATAGTAGTAGGTTTTTACCCTTTCAACTGGTACAAAACTGACACCTTTATACAAGGCATCATGTTTGCAATAACCACAACACAAGCAGTCAAAATGCAAACAAAAAGAAACAACTCTGATAATGATATGCACTATCCTTGAAGTTGATTGGTCCACACCCGAGACAGCTTTCCTTAGAGCCTAGTCTCCATTGGTGTTGGACCAGATGACACCAAAAGGCGTACGACTCAAAGACAGCGCACTATCAGAGTATTGAGAGCTCGGGGTAAGCATTTACACTATGAGACATCTCCTTTACCAGTGACAAAATATAGTAGTAGGTTTAAAGGGTAAAAACCTACTACTATATTTTGCCACTGGTAAAGGAGGTCTCATAGAAAGCGTCTTGTTTGGAAAATGCTCAGCGCAAGATGTTATTTTGATAACGGCATTATTCGTGCCTTTTGTTTGTTTTGCAGACGAAGATTGTGACCCTGCAAACGAATGCACGCAAGTGATTATTCATATTGCTTCTGTGACCCCAGTACAGCCAGGTGAGATTGTGCGGTGGCGTCTGTGTGGTGGTCGTTGTATGTTTGTGTAAAAACGTCAACGTTGGGGAGACAAAGACGGCCGGGCGTGGTGGTGGCCACCACCCACCTCGTGTGCCGGCCTTCATTGGTATTCACTAACAGCACTTGCCCCAGAAGTCTGTAAAGTCTACAGGGGGGATCTTTGTATGTGTACAAAAAAGGCAACGTTTCAGGCATCGGGCCTTCTTCATAGCACATGGGCCTCCCCCTAAGTCGACTCATGGGCTATGAAGACGGATCAGTACCCGAAACGTCGCTTGTTAAATATTTTGACTTTTAAGGGCAGTGTTATTGACGTTAGTTAACTGCGATTAGGCATCGCCGCCAATGCAGTAGCATCACCACGATGGAGAGACGCTAACTACCTCGCCTGGTATGCAGGAGATCGTGGGTTCGATCTCGAACCTGACACCTTCTGTATACAGTGGTACCCCGGAGATCGAACTTAATTCGTTCCAGAAGGCCATTCGAACACCGATTTGTTCGAACACCGAATTAATTTTGCCCATAAGAATGAATGTAAATGACATTAATTGGTTCCAGACACAAGGAAATCTCTCATTATAAAGCATTTTTACACGAAGTTTGCAGTAATTAGATGCATAAAATCATACAAAAAAACAAGAAACACAATACATAAATGGAATAAATGAAATAAATGTAGTAAGGAGAGTTGATGGCTTGAGTGGAAGGTGGTGAGGAGGAGGAGGTGGTGGTGTTATTGTTTGGAAGGGGAGTCCGCTTTGTCTGGGCAAGCGTCATGCACGCTGGCCATACGCGTCTCAGCCGTACAGGTTTTTTCAAGTCACGATTGGCCGTTCGACCTCCGAATTTCGTTCGGTTTCCGGGGCAAAAAATGTTCGGAAATGTCGTTCGAATACCGATTTGTTCGAGTTCTGGTGCGTTCGATCTCCGAGGTTCTACTGTATTTGGAGATTTCATGTCTCTCACTCTGGTCGCGTGGATTTTTCTCCGGGTCTTCCGGATGTTCCCTCCATATTTAGAAACATGCGTTTAGAGTATTTGGTTGCTATAAATGTCCACATGATAAGCCACTCGGTTGAGCTATCATCTGTGGCCAGGTCACTTCTGAAAAAAAGATCTATAGCTCAGTGGGCCTTACCTGGTAAAATAAGAAAAACGCTTTTAGTTTATAATTTGTTTACCATAGAGGCGTGTGTGCTTATGTCTCATTTTGGGAAGGGCTTTATTTTTCACGTACGTTTTGGACCCTCGCTCGCAGATGAAGGGGGGGCGTCTCTGACAGAACCAGGTGCGGAGTCCTGCCCCGAGGTCGCAGCTGAGCGTGAGCAGCACACGCAGCATGAGTATCACGAGCAGCAGGAGCAGCACGGACAGGTCACGGAGGATGAGCAGTACCAGCAGTACGAGCAGCACACGGAGCACGGGCAGCAGGAGCAGCACGGACAGCAGCACACGCAGCATGAGTATCACGAGCAGCAGGAGCAGCACGGACAGCACATGGAACACGATCAGCAGGAGCAGCACGGACAGCACACGGAGCATGAGCAGTACGATCAGCAGGAGCAGCACGAACAGCGCACGGAGCACGGACATCACGAGCTCGTCACGGAAGCCTCGAGCACGTGCGGCGTGCAGGAGGACGTGTCCGTGTATCACAACGCGGCGGCCGCCAGCGTGTGGGGCCAAGACAAGGACGACGCGGCCGTGGTGATCGTCATCATGGGTGCCACGGAGGAGCAGCGGCAGGAGGATAAGAAAGGGGAGGAGGGTGAGAAGGAGGAGGGGGAAGGGGAGCGGCGCGAGACGCGTCCGAGAGGGGGGGGGGGCAGCCGTCGAGGATCGCGAGGTCGACAGCGCGACGGACGTGATGGAGAGGCCCCCTCACAGGCCCGGCCGCCGCAAGAGGGGCGCCTCGGCGGGACTGGCGTGCGGCGTCTGCGGGAAGCGCTACTCGCGGCGCCACGACCTGCGCAAGCACGAGCGCACGCACAGCGGCGAGCGTCCGTTCGCGTGCGAGCAGTGCGGCAAAGCCTTCGCGCAGGCCTCCGTGCTCAACCGCCACCGCCGCTCGCACACGGGCGAGCGGCCCTTCATGTGCGACGAGTGCGGCAAGACGTTCTCGCTGCGCTGCAACCTGCAGGCGCACAAGCTGGCGCACGCCGGCGAGCGGCCGCACGCCTGCTCCGAGTGCGGCAAGGCGTTCGGGCAGCGGGCGCACTTGGCCGCGCACCGGCGCGTCCACACGGGCGAGCGTCCGTACGTGTGCGAGGAGTGCGGCCGGCGCTTCGCCCACTCCTCCAACCTGACGCTGCACCGGCGCCGCCACACGGGCGAGCGCCCCTACGTGTGCGAGCGTTGCGGCAAGAGCTTCGCTCGCGCCGGCTTCCTGGCGACGCACGCGCGCAGCCACACGGGCGAGCGTCCGTACGCGTGCGAGGTGTGCGCCCGCGGGTTCGCGCGCCGCTCCTGGCTCGTCATGCACCGGCGCTGCCACACGGGCGAGAGACCCTACGCTTGCGTCGAGTGCGGCAAGGCGTTCGCGCGGCCCTCGGAGCTCGGCACGCACCGCCGCATCCACACGGGCGAGAAGCCCTACCCGTGCCACGTCTGCGGGACGCCGTTCCGCGTCAAGCACCACCTCGTACGCCACCAGAAGAAGCACGCGGGGGAGGCGGTCGGCGTCCAGCCGTCGTAGCTCGGAGATTTCCGCTCACGGCCAACACCGGTGACGATTATCTGCATTGGTCCTGGGCTTCCCCGAGGTCGCGATGTGTCAAGATCGCCACCGTGGAGTCGAGGGTGGCCGGGCGTGGTGCTGGCCCACCCACTCCGCCGTGAGCCGTGTGCCGGCCTTTACAGGTTCCCGCTCACCGTGTGAATGTAACGTGGTTGCTGTGTCTAGCGGCTGGGTGGCACCTGCTGATCAATGATGCTAATGAAGTTCAGTCAGTAGCTTGTGTACGATAATTGTTTTTTTACCCTTTTATTTGGCAACAAAACTGACACCTTTTTTACAAGGAGTCATGTTTGCATTGACCACAATACCTGCGGTCATAATGCAAACAAAAAACATAACTCTGATAATGTATGCACTGCCCTTGAAGTTGATTGGTCCACACCCGAGACAGCTTTCCTTAGAGCCTAGTCTCAAATGGTGTTGGACCAGATGACGCCAAAAGGCGCAGGTGTCAGTTTTGTTGCCAGATAAAAGGGTAAAAAACCAATTATCATATTTTTTTACTGGCAAATGAGGTTCCAATGATGTAAAAGCTTGTGTACGATTGGCTTAACGTTCACAGTAATGCCCCGATTTACGTCTTCCCCATTTAAAGTCGCAAATACTTGATTAACACCGCCACCTGATTTACGTGGCCTCAAGCCCACACTCACGTCGCTGACAGCATCGTCCGTCCTGTCTCCTTATCCGTCGCAACTTTCAGGAACACATCTCCGACTTAAACCGGGGTGTTACTGTTCATCCACGGTGCACTCATTTATATTGCCTGTATTTGACACGTACTTATTTAGTTGCTTGCAAAATCGTATATTGTCGCTGACCTATATTACTACATTTTGGTCGATTATTTGGCGATTACTGCATTAGCTGTGGTGCACAAGCACAACTAAAAAAACAGCCTTAAGAGGAATATAAATACTGTAAATATATGTGATGTTAGATGAAATTATACTTTTTCAGAGCAGGTGAATCGGCCAGAGAGTGGCGAATGTGTTGAGATTTTTTGTTAACTAATTATTGTTGTTGCTAATCTGAGGGGTGCGGGGGGACGACGACAAACTAAACACAAACTGCAGTTATAAAGAAATTAGTTTTTTCAACATACAGTAAAACCTTGGATTGCGAGCATAATTCGTTCTGGAAACGTGTTTGTCATCCAAAGCACTCGTCGTACATCAGTTGTGATCACGTGACGCTCGGCAGACAAAGCGTACACACGTGCTACTCGTATTGCAAGACCTCGCTCGTTTATCAAATTAATATTTATTCAAAAAAATTGCTCGTCTTGCAAAACACTCGCAGACCAAGTTACTCGCAATCCAATGTTTTACTGTATATTTAAAAGTCCATAACTCCTAGTGGTTTCCTAATACACTGGTCAACAAAAAAAACATTTTTTCTGGCCTGGACTTTTGCAGCTGTTTTAGGGTGCTGATTCCAAATCTGATCTCAGATTTGCTCTATCACATCTAATTTTTATGCTATCGGCATACCCCATTTTCATTGATTTACCCGAAATTAACTCTGTCACTTATGATTGCAAGTTGTTGCGAGTCAGTGACTGCTTTAGTGTTAAAATATGGTGCTGTATTTTTAGGATAGTATGTTTACAATATAGTTTTATGTAGATATCCACATTTATTTAATATTTTTCTTCCGCAGTTTTTATTGAAAATGCAATATTTGATATCTCATAAAACCTGATGTGATAGACAAAAACTGATGCCAGATTTGGAATCGGCACCCCAAAATTACATTACAACCGTTGGAATACCTTATGCCAGAAAAAGTGTGTTGACCAGTGATATTGGAAGGAACAGCGTTCAAGACAGGCCGCAGATGCGCATCTGAAGGCCGCCACTGCAAGGATGACCGCAAGCGGCGATTGCCAAGGAACAGAATCAAATCGCCAAGCAGCCATTATAATAACATTTAAAAAATTAACCCGTAAAAACAAAGTTTTTCACTATAAATCCTTTATATGCGTGGCGGCTAGAGTCATCTCGTCCTCTGGCTTGAGATGGCTGCCACCTATGGGTCAGATGATTGCCTGCCACCATTAAGCAATTGGTAATTACATATACATTTTTTTTCCTAAAAAGTGTAAAAAAATTTAAACAAATTTTCACGAAAATTAATTGTCACGCACAACGAGTCTGTGTGCAAAATTTCAGCTCGATTGGATCACGGGAAGTGGGTAAAAAAACGACCGAAAGATTTGCACGGTCGTAAGCGCGCAAGCAAGTGAACTTAATATAAAGGATTTAAAAACAACCCAACACGTTCATCCATAACACTTTGTGCGGCCTTAAAAGGTTAAATATATAAGAGGTGTCTTTGGGAAATGGCCCTAAATAGCACACGAATAGTGGGCAGAGAGTGGTTACGATGGAGTGGGTTGAAAAGTCCATGGTTGTGTTTCCACACTGACATTGTCCATCATGCTTGTAAACTTGTGTTGGATACGTTGCCTATACAGCAAAAGGTGGTCCAGATGTCTTGTGCCCCCCCCCCCCCCCCCAATTCTCTTAACCTGAATATTTTTAATAAAAAATATTAGGGGTCAACTGGACTACTCTGTCCTGTACCCCCCGCCCCCCCCCCCCCCCCTTCATAGTACAAGCTATCACATTTGAATGAATTGACAGTGTTACACGTGTGTACATTAATGTTGACAATTCACACAATGACAGCTTGCACTAATTGGGGGTCACAAGACATCCGGACCACTGTGTCCAATATCACCTCCCACCTGAGTTCAATGTATCACATTTGAATTAATGTGCAGTGTTGTTACACGTGTGTACATTAAAGTTAACAATTCATGAAATTAATCTGATGGTTGGACCCCGGGGTCCCATAAGCCCCCGGCTCTCGCATAAACATTACATTACAATGTAAACATTACATTACAATGTAAACATTACATTACAATGTAAACATTACATTATGTAAACATTACATTATAATGGGAACATTATATTATAATGTAAACATTACATTATAATGTAAACATTACATTACAATGTAAACATTACATTATAATGGAAACATTACATTATGTAAACATTAAATTATAATGTGAACATTACATTACAATGTAAACATTATAATGTAAACATTACATTACAATGTAAACATTATATTATAATGTAAACAAAAACTTTGATTTAAAGCTTTCGTGACTGCAGGGATTCATATTCTTGGTTCTTTCGGTAAAGAACCAAGAATATAAACAAAAACTGTTCTCTTTTTCACCAATGGGTTTGAAGGCAAGTGTTGTCTTGTTAAACGATGCCTTTAAAACTAAAAACTACTTACCTGCAGTACCTCTATTTAAATACACTATCGAAAAAATAATTTACACCCCTCTGTCAATCATCGTGTTTCTCAGTGTGTGGAATTGTGGACACACTTTGCAAACGGTACATGAAATAGTACGCGTTTTCAATGCGCTGTTCATATTGTCACAAGCGTTTATACCAAAGTTACTCTACAGAGTAGTGGGTGGCCGCTCCTATTATCCACATTGATACAATCGGTGTGTGGGGACTATGGCTTAACCGTAACAACAAAAAACCTATCTGCACAGATGCGTACGGACAAGAGAAGTATTCATATTCTTGGTTCTTTCGGTAAAGTAACGTAGAAGGGAAATAAGACGCTGTCTTTCCGACAGCTCTGTTTCTTCACCTGAGGACGGCTGCTTGCGTTGTGGCCGAAACGTTGTGTGACTTTACCGAAAGAACCAAGAATATGAATCCCTGCAGTCACGAAAGCTTTAAATCGAAAAAGAGAAGTATTATAACACTGGTCAACAACAAAAAAAAATTTCTGGCCTGGACTTTTGCAGCTGTTTTAGACTAATTTCAGGGTGCTGATTCCAAATCTGATCTCAGATTTGCTCTATCACATCTCATTTTTATGCTATCGGCATACCCCATTTTCATTGATTTTACCCGAAATTAACTCTGTCACTTATGATTGCAAGTTGTTGCGAGTCAGTGACTACTTTAGTGTTAAAATATGGTGCTGTATTTTTAGGATAGTGCGTTTATAATATAATTTTATGTAGATATCCACATTTATTTAATATTTTTCTTCTGCAGTTTTTATTGAAAATGCAATATTTGATATCTCAAAAACCTTATGTGATAGACAAAAACTTATGCCAGATTTGGAATCGGCACCCCAAAATTATCTTAAACCCGTTGGAATACCTTATGCCAAAAAAAGTGTGTTGACCAGTGTTATAATCAAACAGGAGGAATAAACGGTGCAACGCATGTCATCTGTTAAATATTTGCAGGTAATCAGATTGTCATCGATCGATCGATCCTGGCTGCAGACATTGGTAGGTCACAAATAATAATGAAGATAAGAGAGCAGTTTCACTTAATTCTAGATTAGAAGTCTTCGTGACTGCAAGGATTCATACTCGTTGGTTTTTTTCGGTAAAGTCACGTAGGTAAAATTTTTTTATAAATTAAATCACGACGTTTCAGGTTCCCTGAAGATTTAATTTATTTTAATTTATTTTAAATTTTTACCGACGTGAGTTTACCGAAAAAACCCAACCGAGTATAGCAGTTTCGCTTTATTACGCAAACCGTGATGACAAATAAATGACTTAAGTCGTGCGGGAAGTTTGAGCAGCTTTGGATGAGACTCATGATGATCCTGCCCATACCCGAGCGTGTGGAGTGCATTCGCTTGTTCAGCTCTTCTGCGTAATTCGTCCTCGCTGCTGCTGCTGCTGCGCTTGGACACGACGTGACAACAGAATGATCAGCGCCAGGCGGGTCGCGACGTTTTATGTGCGCGGTGGGACGGAGTCGCCAAAAAAATCATTAATTACGATTTTGACTTCCGTTTATTCGGAGCCACGGGGTCCCGCCATAAGGTTCAAATGATAGTTTCTTGCACTAATTGGGGGGGGGGGGTCACAAGACATCTGGAACACTCTGTCCAGTACCTACCCCCCCCCCCAGTACAAGATCAAATTTTGATGAATGTACAGTGTAACACGTGTGTACATTAATGTTCACAATTCATGAAATGATAGCTTCTTGCACTAATTGGGGGGGGGGGGGGGTCACCATACATCTGGACCACCCTTTCCAGTACCTCCCCATAGTACAGAATATAGCATCACATTTGAATGAATGTAGTGTTACGTGTGTACATTAATGTTCACAATTCATGCAATGATAGCTTGCACTAATTTGGGGGGGGGGGGGGTCACAAGACATATTGACCACCCTGTCCATAACCTCACCCTTGTTCTAGTACAATATATCACAATTGAATGAATGTGCAGTGCTACACGTGTGTACGTGAAAGTTTGTCAGCTTGCACTGTGGCTCTGCGTGGGTTGTTGTTTGTTGTTGGCGGAGTTGAATAAA
Source organism: Lampetra planeri (assembly GCF_965212315.1). Classification (NCBI taxonomy): domain Eukaryota; kingdom Metazoa; phylum Chordata; class Hyperoartia; order Petromyzontiformes; family Petromyzontidae; genus Lampetra; species Lampetra planeri. Next base: position 5,693,724 of record NC_136157.1, read on the forward strand.
GTTTCACTTGAGACGTAAAAAAAATACTCGTGCAGATTGCGTTTTTTGTTTAAAGCAGATGACGGTGGTGTTTTTCTTCTACCCGCTCTCAAACAGCCGTAATTGGAATGAGGTCACGCCACATGGTGGGTTTTTTTACGTGCATTGAGAAGGGGCCCAGCCATCCCTTTAAAATAAACGATGTGTACCGTGATGGGCACTGCTTGCCAGGGCAGGGGCTAACCAAAATAACAGAGTAATTTTTATTAGAATTAGGTTAAAAAAACTATTTTAAGAGCCGCAATAAATGCGAAAACGTGTATATATATGTACTTTGAATTTCCTTCGCACCGTACGTAGCCAACCGCGCTAATCGGAGTTATGGCAGGACAAAAAACTATAGGTCTCTGTGTGAGTCTATGGGTTTATGTGCGAATCTATGGGTCTGTGTGTGAGTCTATGGGTCTGTGTGTGAGTCTATGGGTCTGTGTGAGTCTATGGATCTCTGTGTGAGTCTATGGATCTCTGTGTGAGTTTATCTGTGTGTATGTTGACTAGGTATAATACCGCATGGAGAATAACTCCCTTGTAGTCCACGCCCTACCGCAAATCACATTATGTTCCAATCGTATTATGTTCAAATCATATTGTGTTAAAATCATGTTTTTTTTTTACTGGAGGAATCCGAAGAGCTATACAGCTAATTCAGAGATGCAAACCTGCCAACCCCTTATCAGTGCCCTACTTTATCACAGACCAATTCAGACCCTATTGGTCACCGCGTGCCTTTATAAATGCCAACGTTCATCCTACAAACTCCCATCACAAGGGAGAAACACAAAATAATAGACACTGAATTTTTTGCCTGGTACTGAAACGGCTGTACAATGTATAAACCTGAAAACTCAATTTTCCCTGTACAAGAATACGCGTAAGCCGTATGGGTTGACAGGTAAAGTAGTCGTGTAGTGTATAGTGTAGTGTATAGTGTAGTATATAGTGTAGAATAGCAAACCTGTCAACCCCTTATCAGTGCCCTACCTTATCACAGACCAATGCAGACCCTATTGGTCACCCCGTGGCCTTCTAGATCTCAACGTTCATCCTACAAACTCACATCACAAGGGAGAAACACAAACAAACACTTGATTTTCTGCCCCGTACTGAAACGGATGTACAATGAATGCATGGACCTGAAAATTCAATTTCCCCCGTACAAGAATTCGGGGGTGAAGCGTGTGGGTTGTGATGGGTATGCAGATGTCCCACAGCCACCTCCGACACGAGTGCATACCCATCAGCCCAACAACAGTCAAGGTGGAGGTGGTGGCCACGTTTTTACAAAACAAAAGAAGTTTAAATTTAAAATGAATCTCTCTCGGCTCTAACGGTGCCCGCATTCCATGCCGCCTATGGTGACTGTAACCATGACTTTGTGTTGCTGTACGAGGCGCTTTCATAATGACATTTTAAAAAACACACACACCCTTAGTTGTTGTATTATGCCCGAAACGTCGTGCTGTGAAGGGTCGTCGCCCGAAACGTTGTTGCCTGTGCTTTTATTTTACGGCCGGTTACTGACGAACGTGTTTATTGTTCGTGGCCGTATTTATTAGATGCTTTAAAAAATTAAATGAAATAATTTTGTTAAATAAAATGTAAAATGATAAATACATTTTCTATTTTATTTAAAATAAAAACATCAACGTTCGCAGCGCGCTAGGCGACGCCCCATACACAACGCCCACGCAAGCCCCTCCCCCCACGCGCTATGACCACGCCCACCGTTACCCCCCCCCACCTCTCCCCACACGCTATGACCACGCCCACCGTTACCCCCCCCACCTCTCCCCGCACTTGGCCACGCCCATTCGAGCGAGCCCCCACCTCTTTGACCACGCCCCCCGCCCCATACACCACGCAAGCCCCTCCCCCCACACGATATGACCACGCCCACCGTTACCCCCCCCCACCTCTCCCCGCACTTGGCCACGCCCATTCGAGCGAGCCCCCACCTCTTTGACCACGCCCCCCCCGCCCCAACCACCCACGCTTGACGACGCCCCCCCCACCGCGCGCGCATTACCTCATCCGGCGCAGCGCATGACGTCATCTCAACATGGTCGGTGTGGCTTGCTGACGGCGGAGCGCGCTCTTTCCCGCCCAGGCGGAAAGGCACCGCGGCGTGAGGGGAACCATCCGCGCCTCGCCAGGTGAACGCGCGGGGAACGGGGGCACGTCGCAGCTCTCGGCTCGGGGTACATCTCGGCGCAAAAACGGCGGGAAATTTTAAACTTAAGCGCCTTTTTTTCTGCTTTTTTTGCGTGTTTTTGTCCGTAGAGAACTTGCGTTGTCCTTTTTTTTCCGCGGGGTGACGTAATGGCACGGCGTCACGGGCGGCCCTCGCCATTGGCTGGCGGCGGTGACGTAATCGCGTCGCGTTCGGTGGCACGTTGAGCACATTGCGAGGCGACGACGTCATCGCGCTCTCCCGCCCCATTTTGAGGGCCGTTAAAAGCGGCGCTTTCAATTGTGTCGGACGCGATGACGTCATCGCGTCGTGCCGTTGCGCCCAACGTCATCACGGCGCATTGACGTCATCGCGTCGCGCGGGAAGCCGTTGGGGTCCAAGCCGCGATGACGTCATCGCGTTGCGTTTTGTAATTTTTTTTGGGGAGCGGCGCGCGTGCGCGGTGACGTCACGGGCGATTGACGTCAATGGTGACGGTTTTCCCATCCCCCTCCCCCCCCCTCTTCGCATTGTTAAAAGGCTCGAACGGGAAGTGTGAGAGACACCGCCGCCGCCACGGCACTTGTTGCGGTCTTGGCCGCAACGCGACACTTTTGTCGTGGCCCTGGACATCCGCGAAGTTTACACAAAGAGAGTTGCGTCGTCACACGGGCCGGCATTTGTACGGCGCAGCTCCTATCGGTTCGCTCCAGAGCTCCTTTTTGTGTTGTCCACTTGGTTGCCCTTGCCACCCGCGCCTCCTGTTGGCACGTTTGGCTACGTACGGCGCGAAAGAAGTTAAACATTAATAACACGGTTGGCTACGTACGGCGCGAAAGAAGTTCCACATGCATAACACGTACGTAAAAAATAGAAATCAATAATAGAGAAAATTTGTTTTATTCTTTTTTTTACCTACATGACTTTAACGAAAAAACCTAAGAGTATGAATCCTTGCAGTCACGAAAGCTTCAAATTTAGAATGCATAACACGGTTGGCTACGTACGGTGCGAAAGAAGTTCAACATGCATAACACGCTTGGCTACGTACAATATGAAATAAGTTATACATACGTAGTCCTGTATCTCACATTGCCATGTTTAATACCAGGTAATACCCGACCGATCTATACAGCTATTTTTCAGGAGCGACCTGGCCACAAATGATAGCTCAACTTAGTGGCATATCCGCCCTCACAGTCGGTCATATTTGCGGAATACACCACGCCGCCGTTGACCCTGGCCATTGACCGAGCAACCCAACGTTCCTACCAGCTCCCTCCGCAGGAATGTGTTTTGTTGAGGCAGAAGCTGGCACATCACTACCGCCTTGCATGGCACATGAGCTCAAGAGCTGATGTTCTTTGTGTTGGTAAGACCTGAGGCTGTAGTGCTGCATTTACATTGAGGTGGTTGAGCCAGACAATTCCATCAGGAGTAGTGGAGTGGTGAATCGCTGTGATGCTTCCTTCTTATTCCTGAATCGGGTTATATGTTCCAACGGTCTGTTCTGGGTGACCACAGTCGCACACCGGAGCGTTTTTAAATTTTCCATTTGCACGTCAAGTATTCGCATCTGCCATGGTTTGCGGGTATGCGGTTTAGCGTTGCCCCTAAGCTTCGCGGACGATGGAAGCCAGAAATCTGTGGGCTATACCAATCCCCTTATTGGCCACCACTAATATTTTCTCACCTCACTTGATAGCAATTAACGCTTTGTTTGGACCGCAGACTGAAATGGACTGCCACCTGGTTTAATAGTATAGCACCTGGTCCGTCAGGCTGTCATGGAATTAGCCATGTGATGGGTTTTGAATGCCTGGTTCTTTGTCTTGCACTGGCACCTCATAGTGTCACACTCTCTTCAGTTTGGGTCTCAATGTGTGCGCAGGGGAGAGTTTTTGCACAAAAGCGATTGGAAGAAGGGATGCCGCAATTGCTGCTGGTGGAGTTCTGAACACCGCCTCTTAGTTCTGATTTTCACTTCAGTGCAACTACCGCGCAAATTGAGTACCGTTTGAAGGCAGTATAAGTGGGCGAATGATCTGCAGAACTCAACATGTTTGTTGAACTGTACGTGTGGTTACAGGTGCCTAACCCGTTGTGTGGAAGCCGGAAAAAAATCGTGTAAATCTAAGCGGGAAACTATTTGTGTATTCTGTGAAAAGAATTGCAGCGAGAAAAGCGAAGTTCACAGCCAAGTGGTAACGACACGTTGGCTGTCGTTGCTCCCGCTTCACCAGCCAGTCCGGCTGCATTCGGATTTTGGCGCCAATTTCCATGAAGGCTGCTCTTGTGGCAGAAGCTCCGCTTATGATTCTCAGGGACTCGGGGGGGGGGGGGGGAGGGGAAGGAGCAAACTTGCTGCCCGATGTGGGTGGTGTACACCTTTGTGATGTTAACCCAGAATTTAGTTGTTCACCTTATAGTTTATTCTATCATTGTTAATGTTAACCATGTTAGAAAGGTTATCAGTGTTGAAAGAGTAGTACGCAGTGTTTTTATAACTTTATTAAATCGTTTGAAGTAAGCATTTAAACAACCACAGCCATGGCCAACATAGTGCTCAACAACCACAAAGACAACTCGCAATGCTCTTGACAGGAACGACTCCCTGATGGATTGAAGCGTTGCTCTGTAGAATGTGCTTTGTTAAGCTCTACTACTGTGTGCAGGTCTTAATTTCCAACTGTGCTCTCCCTTGTGTGTGTGTGTGTGCAGGGGGACATTCAAGGTGAATTGAATCTCTGGCGGCACGGGACACGACATCCCCCACTCTCACGCTGCGACACCGTGAACTGGGCATCCAGTATCATCATGGCCGAGTCGATGCTGTGCGCGACGGACGAGACCTACGCCAGGGCCTTGCTGCGCTTCCTGGATGCAGACCGGGAGGCGCGCCCCGCGCTCTCGCTCTGCGACGTGACGCTCATTGCGGGCGAACGCAAGTTCCGTGCTCACCGCACCGTGCTGGCCGCCGGCAGCGTCTACTTCCGCCGCCTGTTCTCGGCGTTGCCGTGCGGGTCGGCGCCCGGGGAGGAGCGTCTCTCCCTCGCAGGCGGCAGCGGCGGCACCTCCTCGGCCGTGTACAACGTGGAGATCGCCGGCGTGGAGCCTGGCACCTTCGAGCTGGTGCTGTCCTTCCTGTACACGGCGAGCGTGCGCGTGGACGCGGCGCGAGCGCGCGCTGTGCGGGCGCTGGGCCGGGCGCTGGGTGTGCCCTTCCTGGCCGCGCTGCCAAGCGGGCGGCCTGCACAGTACGCGGCGCGCGAGAGCGGAAGCGGCGGCGACGGCGACGTGAGCACCGAGGGCGTGCCGGTGAGCGACAATCCCCTGGGTGAGGCGGTGCCACGGGGAGAGGTGAGCGAAGGGCAGGCGGACGATGGGACTCACTCGGACGAGGACGACGTTCCTGCGATCGTCGGAGTAGTTTCCCCTGTGGACAATGGCCTGGGCGCAGTGCAGTCGGTGTGTCACCTGCGCGCCCACGTTGAAGAAGCCTGCTGTGAGGGGGAAGAGGCCGGCGATGGAGGTGTGAGAGTCGACGAGCCGGAAAGGATTGAGGCGAGCGAAGAAGAACAGGGGACAGTGGGAGGTGCTCCAGATCAACGAGAGTTAAATGCCGACTTCTCCGAGATCTCCGCGCTGCAGACCCCGGAGCTTGCGGCGAAGTCTCGGGAACAAGGTGGCTGCGAGGCTCTGGATACCCTCGTCAGCATTTCTATCACGGCTGTCTGCCACGAAGGCAAAAGTGGCGACGTCCGTCCCGATGCAGATCCTGGCGAAAGCATCAAGAATGGAACCCGGTGCGAGCAGGACTCGCTGCCGCTGGAGGCCCCCGTGAGACCGACGGTAGCAAAACGGACCACCCCACTGGAGGCGACGATTAGAAAACTGCAGCAGGACGTGGAGAAACACGACAAAACCTGCAGCCCCGATCGTCTTTTTTCCGTGCAGGCAAAGGTAGAGAGATCACTGCAGGGCTCCTCGTCGGCGGGGGCTGTGGAGGGTACTGGTAGCCACAAGGGTAGCAGAGCGGCGTCTGGCCCGGGCCTTAAGCGCGGCGTTTCCAACAAGAGACCCTGCAATGTCGCCGAGGATGGGAGCCCCGGCTTGAAAAGCTTTCGCACGAGCTTGGTGCTGGGCCGACTCGCGGAGGAGGGGCCCCCCGCCGCCGACGACCGCCACTGCGACACCGCGCAAAAGTGGTCGCTGGAAAAGCTCCGCGTCAAGAACGCCTCGAAAATCTGGTGCGACGAGTGCGGCCAGGTGTTCCGCACGGTGCGGGCTCTGAAGCGCCACGGCGATGTCTACCACAGCGCCAACCGGCCATACCCCTGCGCCGTGTGCGGCAAGCGCTTCCTCACGAGCTACAAGGCCTGGACGCACCGGCGCACACAGCACGCCGCGTCGCTGGCCGGCGGTCTGGAGGAGTCCTCGGAAGACGCCACCTCCCGCGTCTTCCTCGTGATTCCGTCCTTCGTGAGCGGGGCGCTGGATGGACAGGCGGAGCCTCATGCCGGCGACCGCCTCGGGGACGGAGGCGCCGACGGGGTGGAGGAAGGTCGCGCGCCGCTGGGGTTGGGAAGGCGTGCCAGGGCTGAACGGGGGAATAGAAGCACAGCCAGGAGCCAGAACGATGCGTTAGAGACTGACGGTCTTCTGGCAGATGCGGAGAAAGCGGATGTCACAAATGAAGAAATCTCTAGCAGTGAACAGTTACTGCAGACAGAGCCTGCTGATGTTAAACCTGACGAGGACGATGTGGAGCATGCGATGGAGAACGTTGAAACAACTGTCGAAGGCATTGAAGATGAAATCAAAGCTGTTACACAGGACCACGTCTTGGAAGCTGCTCAGGAGGAGACGTTGTCGTATGATGGGAGCCAAGCAGTGGAGGGGGACAAAGATGATGATGCGTTGAAAATGAGCAGTGATGGGCAGACCCTTCTGGTCAGTGGGGAGAGAAACGCGACATTGAATAAAGTCAATGACATCGAGTTCCACATTGACGACGGTGGAGAAATCAATGGAAACCAAAAGAGCAGCCCAAATGTTGAAGGAGATTCTGCAGAAGTGGACATTTCTCAAGCCAAGAAATCCATTGTTAAGTTGAGTCCGGAAAAGTCGACTGACCCCAAATCTGGTGATGGAGACAAAGGATGTCAAGATCAAGAATCGGTCACTGGCATTGACAGTGAAACGCAGACAGATGCTGTCTCGGAGGAAAGTCAGAAAAAGATCCCACGAAAACGCAAAAACATTTCGTGGGGCGACGAAGCTGCAGGTGGGAAATTGGAGCAGAGGCTTCTCGTGAAAAAACTTGCCCAATTTGGCGAGGATTCTGAGCAGAACAACGCAGAAGAAGATGACGAGGACGATCATGAGAAAGAGGAGCCCCCGGCAGAGACGCAAGAGGCCGACTTGAGCGCCCAAGATGGCCAAAAGGTGAAAACCGCTGGCAAGGGCTGCGGCTACATATGCGGGGAATGCGGCAAGAACTTCCCCTTCTACTGCCGCTTCCGGGAGCACACCAAGACTCACATGCTGGAGAGGCCGTACGTATGCTCCGTATGCCCCAAGTCGTTCCGCAGGGAGGGCAACCTCCGCATGCATCAACGCAGGCACCGGCTCGAGCTGCTGGCCGAGCTGGACACCTCGCCCACGTCGCCGGACTCCGCCCTCGCTACGCCCAGGGTTAGGAAGTGCGTGGGGAGGAGGGGTCCTCGTTTCGGGCTAGCGGGAAGCCCTGGCGCGCCCGGACTAACACCCCGTACGAAAACAACGGGCGAGGATTCCGCGGCCGAGCAGGGCGACAAAGAGCCGGTGCCGTGCCGGCTGTGCGATCTGGTGCTGTGGTCGGCCGACGAACGGAAGGAGCACGAAGTGATGTGCGGGCAGCAGCGGCTCATGTGCAGAGCGTGCGGGCGCACCTTCCGCACGGCCTTCAGCCTGTGGCGCCACCGCCTGGAGGTGCACCACGACTCGGAGACGTTCGCCTTCCTCCCCGAGAGCCCTGCTGCCCAGCCTTTATCTCCCCCCGAGGCCGCCGCCGAGCGAGAGGAATCCGCTGGCGCCGCTGAGGCGGTGTCAGAAGCGGTGTCGGACGCTGTGTCGGACGCTGTGTCAGACGCGGTGTCAGACGCGGTGTCAGACGCGGACAAGTCCGAGGAAATCGTCGCTCACTCGTCACCGCTGCCTGCCATCTATCTAGCATCGGCCTCTGCGGTCGAACCGTCGGCGTACTCTCTGCTGTCCCTCTCTGACGCTGCAGCGGCCGGCTCGCTTCAGAGCGACATTCCAGTGGAGACTGACAGCGACAAAGAGGCCAAGGCGGTTTCAGAAATCCTGATAGTGCTGGGTCCAGCGCTAAAGGATGACCACAAAACAAATGAGATGCTTTCCGCAGAAGAGGAAAAAGTGGAGTGTCAAGACGCGGACACTAATTTCGTGACTGTCGAGGTAAACACTCACAAAGGTGACGGCGACGATGACGGCGGGGGCGGCGATGACCACAATGACGACTTCCAGGAATCTCAAGTGGAGGGCGCGATCCCGAGCTCCGCCAGCCCAGAGTCGGAGAGCCCCGCAGTTGAGAGCGGCGCTGATATCGGTGAGGATAAGACGAAGCCACAGCCCAAGATGGTTCACGGGCTGGGCAGCGAGGAGGAAGAGGCGGCGCACCCCAGCTGCCGCAAGCTCCGGCTTGTGCATCCTGCGTCGCCGTCGCCGCCGCGATTGAGGAGGGACAGCGCGGCCAAAGCGAGACAGCTGAAGGCGCGGGCGGCTAGAGCGGATCGGAGAGCAGCTCCGCTCGTGACCGCCGCCGACGTGGAGAGCTCTCCGCACCTGGAGCCCGGCGCCGCGGGAGCGGCGCCGGCGCAGGGCGTGGACTTCCCGCACTCGTGCACAAAGTGCGGCGTCGTGTTCAGCCTCTTCCAGCAGTTGGAGCGTCATCAGGAGCTGTTCTGCGAGGTGAAGGCGTTCCAGTGCCACGACTGCAACAAGTCCTTCCGCACAAACTTCCGCCTCTGGAGCCACAGGCAGAGTTTCCACTGGGACGGCGACGCGGCTCCCGAAAGCCACAGTGGCTGAGTTGGCGATGTCTCTCGGTCGCTGTCGTTGATGGCATTGTAGTTTGTTGCATCGAAAAGTCCTGGTTCTATTGAAAGGCTTTGTTTTCGTCCAGTTGGCAACCCAGTTTCACAAGGCTACACCACACACTGCCATGGGCAGCAGTAATGGATATTTTTAGCGGTGAGAAGGTGATCTTAACATTTGGAGAAATTATATTAAGTTGTCGCCGGGTGTTTTATGGCTATGTCACGCGGAGTGCTTCTTCATTGGCGCTCCAGCTAAGGTTCGGCATGTATGAAAAATATAAATAGCAATAAGTGCATTAAAATACATTCAAATTTAAATCAATGTTGACCGTTTGTAAATATGCCTTGGAGTGTGAATTTTTCAGTGTTTCCCTTAATTTGTTGTTACTGCACATTGCGTTACGTTTCCAAAGACGTGTTTTTTTGTTTTTTGAAAAGTATTGAAGGTGATTTAAAGCTTTCGTGACTGCAGGTCTTCATACTGTTTGGGTCTTTCGGTAAAGTCACGTGACTTTACCGAAAGACCCAAAGAGTATTGAAGGTGACCCACAATTTTCCTTTTGATTGTTTTGGTTTCCACCCGATATATATGGGTTTCACACTCACCCAATTTTTACTGCCACGTGAACCAAGTCCGTTGTGACACTTCTGCATTACAAAGCTGTACTTCAATGTTGCATTGTTGTAGCAACTTGAACGTGTTGTAAAAGTCTCTGTTGAACATCACGACTGCATACAATTTGTTTCTTACGTATTGTAGAGTGTTTTATTAAGCTATTGTAACCTATGATAATCCGTTGATTCATTAAATCCGTGTTGAAATAGGCCCAGAGGCCTGTTTTCTTTTAAAGGGACAAACTGCGGACTTCTTTGTCCTACTCAAGTGTGTACAAATAATAAAAACGAATCCCAGATACTGCTGATAAAGAAACCCGCTAGAGTCAGAATTGATAAAGGATGTATTTTCCTTTAATTTTTAGAGGATTTTTTAAAATTTTGTTATCCAGTTACATCTTTGTTGAATTTTACCCGAGAAAGAAAAACGTGTCGCTATTTTCTCAGCAGTAACAAACCCTCCACAACAGCCTTTTACAACCCACGTGACCTCACTACAGCCAAATTGTAGCCGGTTTGCATTGTCGCAGGGGCGCGCATTCTCCCGCACTGGTCGTCAACGTGTCTGCGTGTAAAGGTGAGGCGTGGGGGGGGTGACCCATTCACGTGTTTGGCGAGTGTCTCTTTTTTTTACCCAACTGCAGTAAAAGTGCCAACTCGGATCAAGTTTTTTTTTACGCTGTAAGAAGATCTGAGCTGGCATTTCACTGCAACGAATATTGCGTCGCACCTACGCCTTTTACAATGATAAGATGTGGTAAAAAAAATACAGGAAAGTTGGTCAAGAATTAATTAGTGGAGTGGTGTGGCGTATTGATTTGCTTACGTTCATTACGAATCCGGCTGCCTGAGCTCAGTCTCTGGCCACGGCTCGCGTCAATAGCGAGTGATATTTGAACTGGTACTGGGGCCACGGCCCCCAAACCCGCAATGACCAGCGTGGTGAAGTATGGTTAACCCCCCCCCCCCTCAACAACCGACATGGTGTGTGGAGGCCCTCAACCAGCAGCCGATTGACAAGTTGGGCTGCAAGTGATTCATATTCTTAGGTTTTTTCGGTAAAGTCACGTAGGTAAAAAATTTAAATTAATAAAAGTAAAATAAAATAAAAATTACGACGTTTCGGAGGCAACACAAGCCTCCGTCTTCAGGTGGAACCGTCACAGGAAAAAACCTAAGACTATGAATCCTTGCAGTCACGAAAGCTTCAAATCTAGAATCTGCAAGTGATCGTTCATTTATTTGATGAAAATGTGCCAATGGTCTCCATTGCCAACAAATTGGAACAAAAATTGCCAAGGCCCACGTGTTCTCCCCGTTCGACCAAAAGTGAATTTGGCAAAGTTGTCTGCAACGACTTCTGCAATCTAGACACGAGAGATGCCTGCCTGCCTGCCGAACTAATGGCACAGCGAATAGTTGATAGTTGCTGCACGCTCAGTTTAAACCTCGTGCACTTTTCACTGGACTGCAGACACACACACACACGTATGTACAAAGAGGTTTCATCATAACGTTTTAAACGGGATACTTCAGATCATATTCTAGGTAAATTAGAATTCCTATCATCACAGGCAATATCACATTAAGAATTGGTGGTGAACCGTCTCGCCCTTCGTTGACATGGACTTGAGCTCGCGGGTCTCCGGGTTTGTGCGGTTGTGTTTGTTGCTGTGCAGATGACATGAGCGGTAACGTGTTGTAATTATCGTGAGAAAGGAGTTGGTAGTGTCTTGCCATTTGGACGCGTAACTCGTTTTTTGTCCTTGTATCCACCGTATCAATGTTAGGTGAATAATGTAGTTTTAAATGCCTTCTATTGTAATCTACTCACGTTTCGTACTAAGTTTTTTGTTACAACTATATGTAAGTCGTGCATAGATGTCAGAGGACAACTGAGAAACACGTGGTTTGTCGGTCACCAACAGTATCTCGTGCAAGCAGACATGTTCTGGCAGCAGCAGCAGCACATGCTGGTAGCGATGTGATCCCTCTTTCTCTGACTTGGTGTTTTTGAAAAATCAAGACACAACGAGTGTATAGAGCTACTACACAAGCCTAATTTTAAATGGTTCAACTGTCATAGATTAACTATATTCTTTAAACGTTTCAGATGTTTTAGCTCACGTTTCCGATTGCTTAGTCCGTGTCCATAAAGCTTAGGTAAGCACCAGAGGCAACGTGGAAATTCGGAAATTTGAGTTGGTGCAGAACGGCTTCTGTGTCCTTAGTGTGAGCGCATGAATGGGAAACCGTGTAGCTTTGTACTAGCCGAGCTTAGTATGTTCATGTGAATATATTTTATTGCTTGTGGTTTGTAACGATGCATAGTGAATTTGAACGGATTCATCTGGTTAAATAAAAAAAAGTTAGATTGTTTTTCCCAATTGCCGCCGCCTTCTCTGCTTACCTCTACGACTTCAGCATCACCGTGAAGATGTTCGGCTTAAATAGCCATGATTACAGTCAAGATTTGGTTCAACGACAAATTATTTAGTAGTAGGTTTTTACCCTTTCAACTGGTACAAAAACTGACACCTTTATACAAGGGATCATGTTTGCAATGACCACAACACAAGCAGTCAAAATGCAAACAAAAAGAAACAACTCTGATAATGATAATGATATGCACTGTCCTTGAAGTTGATTGGTCCACACCCGAGACAGCTTTTCTTAGAGCCTAGTCTCCATTGGTGTTGGACCAGATGACACCAAAAGGCGCACAACTCAAAAACAGCGCACTATCAAGAGTATTGAGAGCTCGGAGTAAGCGTTTATTATTTGTCATCTTATTTGTACCACAATCTATATTGTGCCGTCTCATCTGCTCAATCAAAACTCCCTTATTACTTTCTTGTACCATTGGTCTTGTTTGTATGGTCTACTGTCTGTCTTGTCCATGGTTTGTCTCGATCGCTGCTGTCATGTCCGTATTTTCTATCTAATTTTCCCTGTCACCATTAATTGCCTTCACGAAACACACGTGCAAACGTTACCGGACTTGAAAATCATTCTCAAACGCACGATTGCAACCCAATATTTTAATTGCCTAATTGTTACAATCCCAGCCGATAGGTAATAACACACCCTCCCCCCATCGTCGTGCGTGGCATTATTCGGGTAGGCTTCTTTGCCACAAAGATACCACTGAGATTTTTTAACCCAGTGACAGCCAGAAACACCCAGGTGTCTTCTATAAAAGCCAATTGTCTGCTGTCAATAGATTTTAAGAAATAGCGACTTGAAATTTTAAACTCATTAAACATTATCGCGGTTGGGGTTAATATCTTGCACAGCACTGCAGATGCTAGAATGCAATCACATTAATGTTTTCTTTAAGGAATGCCTTGCATCAACTAGTTTGTTTTAGCCGAAATGTGTGATGTGAACTGCCAAAGGCAAACTAACAATTCCGTTATACTGGTAGGAACCTCCTGGTTATACCAGCCCACAGGGGATTATTGTGTCCGTCCATCGTGCATCCAAAGAGGGGAGGGTGGGGAGTGGGGCTGGGTGGGGAGGGGCTGGTCACCCCGTGGTGCCCTTATAAAACTCAACGTTTAACCTACTCACGCCGGCTTGTGCCCGCCCTCACAGTCGGGCATATTTGCGGAATACACCACGCCGCCGTTGACCCTGGCCATTGACCGAGCAACCCAACATTCCTACCAGCTCCCTCCGCAGGAATGTGTTATATTTTGGCGGAAGTACAAAATGTGGAAATAGTCCAAATGTGCGCAACCTATTAGTACATAAAATAAAAGTACAATGTGGCAAGATATTAACTACCTCGCCTGGAATACAGGAGGTGTAGTGGATTCGATCCTAACATTGACGCCTGTATTTGAGTTTACCACGTTCTCCCCGTGGTCGTGTGGATGTTCCTCTGGGTCCTCTGGGTTTTCCCTCCACATTTAAACATGTGCGCATTTAGTAACAGTAATAGGTTTTTACCCTTTCAACTGGTACAAAAACTGACACCTTTATACAAGGGATCATGTTTGCAATAACCACAACACAAGCAGTCAAAATGCAAACAAGAGAAACAACTCTGATAATGATATGCACTGTCCTTGAAGTTGATTAGTCTACACCCGAGACAGCTTTTCTTAGAGCCTAGTCTCCATTGGTGTTGGACCAGATGACGCCAAAAGGCGTATAACTCAAAGACAGCGCACTATCAGAGTATTGAGAGCTCGGGGTAAGCATTTACACTATGATACCTCCTTTACCAGTGGCAAAATATAGTAATAATGATCCCTTGTATAAAGGTGTCAGTTTTTGTACCAGTTGAAAGGGTAAAACCCTATTACTATATTTTTCCACTGGTAAAGGAGGTCTCCTAGTGTAAATGTGCGTATTTGGCCGCTATAAATTTCCACATGATAAGCCAACTTCGTTGAGCTATCATTTGTGGCCAGGTCACTTGAAAAAGAGCTACTACATAGCTCATTTGGGGTCTTACCTGGTAAAATACAATAAAAAATAGTTTATTATATGGAAATGTAGATGTGTACTGTACAGGATGCTTAAAGAAATGTTGAACACTTCTGAGAATTTACAACAATACCACAATAAATGTGCTTCCGGGCTCTGGAGACCACCTGTAGAAGATTACAGGCATGTGTTGACAATGATGGCGAACAAATGGAGACTGACTTTTTCAGGCTATCACCATACATTTTGATTTGAAGCTTTCGTGACTGCAGGAATCCATACTCTCTGGTTCTTTCGGTAAAGTCACGTAGGTAGAAATAAAATAAATCACGACGTTTTGTTACTCTGATAACAATGTTGTTAACATCCATCTATTACCTGTGCCCAACTCCCCCCCCCCCCGCCCCCTCCCTCCTTACCTCCCCCCTGTCTCACAGCGCGCAGCCAACGCTGCAGCATCCTGTATCATTGACGTGCTAATTGTCTCACATTAGCATCACTAACCCAGCTTCTCTCTCCCTTTCATCTATTACCTGTGCCCAGCTCCCTCCCTCCCTCCCTCCTTGCCTCCCCCCTTTCTCAGCGCGCAGCCAACGCTGCAGCATCCTGTATCATTGACATGCTAATTGTCTCACATTAGCATCACTAACCCAGCTTCTCTCTCCCTTTCATCTATTACCTGTGCCCAGCTCCCTCCCTCCCTCCTTGCCTCCCCCCTTTCTCAGCGCGCAGCCAACGCTGCAGCATCCAGTATCATTGACGTGCTAATTGTCTCACATTAGCATCACTAACCCAGCTTCTCTCTCCCTTTCATCTATTACCTGTGCCCAGCTCCCTCCCTCCCTCCTTGCCTCCCCCCTTTCTCAGCGCGCAGCCAACGCTGCAGCATCCTGTAGCATTGACATGCTAATTGTCTCACATTAGCATCACTAACCCAGCTTCTCTCTCCCTTTCATCTATTACCTGTGCCCAGCTCCCTCCCTCCCTCCTTGCCTCCCCCCTTTCTCAGCGCGCAGCCAACGCTGCAGCATCCAGTATCATTGACGTGCTAATTGTCTCACATTAGCATCACTAACCCAGCTTCTCTCTCCCTTTCATCTATTACCTGTGCCCAGCTCCCTCCCTCCCTCCTTGCCTCCCCCCTTTCTCAGCGCGCAGCCAACGCTGCAGCATCCTGTAGCATTGACATGCTAATTGTCTCACATTAGCATCACTAACCCAGCTTCTCTCTCCCTTTCATCTATTACCTGTGCCCAGCTCCCTCCCTCCCTCCTTGCCTCCCCCCTTTCTCAGCGCGCAGCCAACGCTGCAGCATCCAGTATCATTGACGTGCTAATTGTCTCACATTAGCATCACTAACCCAGCTTCTCTCTCCCTTTCATCTATTACCTGTGCCCAGCTCCCTCCCTCCTTGCCTCCCCCCTTTCTCAGCGCGCAGCCAACGCTGCAGCATCCAGTATCATTGACGTGCTAATTGTCTCACATTAGCATCACTAACTCAGCTTCTCTCTCCCTTCCATCTATTACCTGTGCCCAACTCCCTCCTTGCCCCCCCCCCCTGTTCTTCCTTCTCACGCTCCGCCCACTTGCCCCTGGGGTTGAGCCCACCAAAACCCTGTATGAGCTCTTGTTGTTGGCAGATCTTTCTCCTAAATCAGCAGTTGTCCTGCTGTATCGGTTCCGAGTGATGACGGTTGCTTGTGTTGCGATCGAAACGTCGTAATTTATTTTATTTCTACCTATGTGACTTTAACCGAAAGAACCAAAGAGTAACATGCATTTGTTATGTTAGTGTATTATCCGTAATTAAATCCTTTATATTAAGTTCACTTGCTTGCTTGCTTAGGACCGTGCAAATCTTTCGGTCGTTTTTTAACCCACTTCCCGTGATCCAATCGAGCTGACATTTTCCACACAGACTCGTTGTGCGTGACAATTAATGTTCGTCTAAAATTTTTTCCCAAAATGTTACACTTTTTAGGACAAAAATATTATATTTAATTACCAATTGCTTAATGCTGCCATGCAATCATCTGACCCATAGGTGGCAGCCATCTCAAACCAGAGGACGAGAGGACTCTAGTCGCCACGCATATAAAGGATTTATAGTGAAAAACTTTGTTTTTACGGCTTATACAGTACTTGTTTTTCCATTAAAAACGATAGTCCCATATAACATTTTATTGAAGCATCCTGCATATAGCAATGTAAATAGGGCCGCTTATCAAGCTCCCCCCCCTCCCTGCTCACCCCTCCCTCTCAGTGCGTCAACAATCGATTCCGCTCACCGAATCGCAAGATTCCATTCGGAGTCGATACACCGATTAGGGGCCATCCATTTAGTCCGTACGCATGGAGGGGGGAGGGGGGGAGGTTTAACCCAAATTCGTAGCTTGCCTATGGGGGGGGGGGGGTTTAAGCCTCGATAACAATTTGTGTACATTAACCTTCACATGAGTTGGATCTCGATTTAAAGCTTTCGTGACTGCAGGGATTCATCTTCTTGGTTCTTTCGGTAAAGTCACGTAGAAGGAAAATAATAAAATAATACAAATAAAACATAAAATTATTCTCACGACGTTTCGGCCACAACGCAAGCAGCCGTCTTCAGGTGGAGAACAGCTCTGTCGAGAAGGCAGACCTGGTCTCCACCTGAAGACGGCTGCTTGCGTTGTGGCCGAAACGTCGTGAGAATAATTTTATTATGTTTTATTTGAATTATTTTCCTTCTACGTGACTTTACCGAAAGAACCAAGAAGATGAGTTGGATCGTCCGGCGGTGGACGATCTGTTTGCTTAAACACGTTAATATTACTCTGGTTCTGTCGGTAAAGTCACGTAGGAATAAATTAAAGTACGACGTTTCGGGCGCAACACAAGCGAGTCAGTCATCAGGCTGATGTTGCGCTCGAAACGTCGTTGATTTAGTTTATTTTCTACCTCCGTGAACCAAAGAGTATGGATCCCTGCAGTCACGGTAATAATATATTAATCCTCGATCGTTTCTGCGAGGATTAATATCGGCCGTTCTATAGGATTCGGGGGGGGGGGGGTGTAAAAGGTTCGCGTGCCTACAGGGAGGGGGGTCAAGCTTTGACAGACTTTTTGCGCACCCTACTAAGTGGATGGCCCCTTAATACCTTCCCCCATCACCCCTCCCCCCATCACCCCTCCCCCCATCACCCCTCCCCCCACTCACCCCTCCCCCCATCACCCCTCCCCCCACTCACCCCTCCCCCCACTCACCCCTCCCCCCATCACCCCTCCCCCCACTCACCCCTCCTCCCATCACCCCTCCCCCCACTCACCCCGCCCCCCATCACCCCTCCCCCCATCACCCCTCCCCCCACTCACCCCTCCCCCCATCACCCCTCCCCTTAACACCTGCCCCCTCCCCCCACTCACCCCTCCCCCCACTCACCCCTCCCCTTAACACCTGCCCCCTCCCCCCACTCACCCCTCCCCTTAACACCTGCCCCCTCCACCCACTCCCCCCATCACCCCTCCCCCCACTCACCCCTCCCCCCACTCACCCCTCCCCCCATCACCCCTCCCCCCACTCACCCCTCCTCCCATCACCCCTCCCCCCACTCACCCCGCCCCCCATCACCCCTCCCCCCATCACCCCTCCCCCCACTCACCCCTCCTCCCATCACCCCTCCCCCCACTCACCCCGCCCCCCATCACCCCTCCCCCCATCACCCCTCCCCCCACTCACCCCTCCCCCCATCACCCCTCCCCTTAACACCTGCCCCCTCCCCCCACTCACCCCTCCCCTTAACACCTGCCCCCTCCACCCACTCACCCCTCCCCCCATCACCCCTCCCCCCACTCACCCCTCCCCCCACTCACCCCTCCCCCCACTCACCCCTCCCCCCATCACCCCGCCCCTTAATACCTCCCCCCCTCTCACCATCACCCCTCCCCCCGTGTCACGTGACACGCGCGGGGCTGTAACCTGCGCGTGTCACGTGACGCGCCACCACCGCCCGCGTCTGTGAACGCGCGCGCCCTGCACCTCGGCCCCCCCCCCAGCCCCACACAACCCCCACCCACCCCCCACACAACCCCCCACCCCCCACACAACCCCCCACCCCCTCCACCCCCCACACCCACCCCCCACCCCCCTCCACCCCCCACACCCAACCTCAGCTGCGAGCGAGCGAGCCACGAGAAAGTTCAACTCCTCGTCAACGAGTCGTCGGGCAGCAGCCCGCGTCCCTCTCCGTCGGGCTCTGCGCACGTGAGTTTACCCCTCGCGTTCAACACACCCCGCCCGCTCTCGCTGTGACGGTCGTGGTGGTGGTGGTGATGGTGACGACGATCGTTGTGATGGGTGGTGGGGGGGCACCTGGGTGAGTGGGTGGGGGGGGGGGGCACCTGGGTGAGTGGGTGGGGGGGGGGCACCTGGGTGAGTGGGTGGGGGGGGGGCACCTGGGTGAGTGGGTGGGGGGGGGGGCACCTGGGTGAGTGGGTGGGGGGGGGGGCACCTGGGTGAGTGGGTGGGGGGCGCACGTGAGTTTACCCCTCGCGTTCAACACACCCCGCCCGCTCTCGCTGTGACGGTCGTGGTGGTGGTGATGGTGACAGTGGTGACGATCGTTGTGATGGGTGGGTGGGCACCTGGGTGGGCACCTGGGTGGGTGGGGGGGGCACCTGGGTGGGTGGGGGGGGCACCTGGGTGGGTGGGGGGCACCTGGGTGGGTGGTCCTCACCCCCCCACATCAACCACACTGTACACAACCACATTGTACATCAACCACACTGTACGCAATCACACTGTACATCAACCACACTGTACATAAATCACACTGTACATCAACAACACTGTACACAACCACACTGTACATCAACCACACTGTACATCAACCACACTGTACACAATCACACTGTACACAATCACACTGTACACTAATCACTGCACCTTGCACCACTGACACACTTGCCATCAATCGCCGTGCACACGAATTGAAACATCGCACTCCGATTGTAAATGTTGTGCAGTTGCTCTGCATCACCGGTGTGCTGCACTAGTAACGAATTTGCATGTTCCGTGTACGTGACAAACCTTACTAAATTGGGCTGTGTCGAGTGGTGGCGGGTTTAACGACACAGTTATAAGCAGGGTGCTTAAAAAAATGTGAACAATTCTGAGAATTTGCAACAACACCACCACCACGAGAAATGATGCAGCCTTCGGGCTCTGGAGAGACCGACCACCTGAAGAAGATTCCAGGCCACGCGTTGACAACGATGGCGAGAAAGTGGAGACTCTGTTTGACTTTTTCAAGCTGTTAACATTACATTTGTTACTGGTAGGAACCTCCTGGTTACACCAGCCCACAGGGGATTGTTGTGTCCGTCCGTCCGTCGTGCAGGGAGGGGCTGGGTGGGGCTGGATTGGGTGGGGAGGGGCTGGGTGGGGAGAGTGGGGAGGGGCTGCGTGGGGAGGGTGGTTATAAATTTATTTCCATTTTAATGAGGGAAATAAGTATTTGACCCCCTCCCAATCAGAAAGATTTCTGGCTCCCAGGTGTCTTTTATACAGGTAACGAGCTGAGATTAGGAGCAATCAATCAATCAGATTCCAAACTCTCCACCATGGCCAAGACCAAAGAGCTCTCCAAGGATGCCAGGGACAAGATTGTAGACCTACACAAGGCTGGAATGGGCTACAAGACCATCGCCAAGCAGCTTGGTGAGAAGGTGACAACAGTTGGTGCGATTATTCGCAAATGGAAGAAACACAAAAGACCTGTCAATCTCCCTCGGCCTGGGGCTCCATGCAAGATCTCACCTCGTGGAGTTGCAATGATCATGAGAACGGTGAGGAATCAGCCCAGAACTACACGGGAGGATCTTGTCAATGATCTCAAGGTAGCTGGGACCATAGTCACCAAGAAAACAGTTGGTAACACACTACGCCATGAAGGACTGAAATCCTGCAGCGCCCGCAAGGCCCCCCTGCTCAAGAAAGCACATATACATGCCCGTCTGAAGTTTGCAAATGAACATCTGAACGATTCAGAGGACAACTGGGTGAAAGTGTTGTGGTCAGATGAGACCAAAATGGAGCTCTTTGGCATCGACTCAACTCGCCGTGTTTGGAGGAGGAGGAATGCTGCCTATGACCCCAAGAACACCATCCCCACCGTATAACATGGAGGTGGAAACATTATGCTTTGGGGGTGTTTTTCTGCTTAGGGGACAGGACAACTTCACCGCATCAAAGGGATGATGGACGGGGCCATGTACCGTCAAATCTTGGGTGAGAACCTCCTTCCCTCAGCCAGGGCATTGAAAATGGGTCGTGGATGGGTATTCCAGCATGACAATGACCCAAAACACACGGCCAAGGCAACAAAGGAGTGGCTCAAGAAGAAGCACATTAATGTCCTGGAGTGGCCTAGCCAGTCTCCAGACCTTAATCCCATAGAAAATCTGTGGAGGGAGCTGAAGGTTCGAGTTGCCAAACATCAGCCTCGAAACCTTAATGACTTGGAGAAGATCTGCAAAGAGGAGTGGGACAAAATCCCTCCTGAGATGTGTGCAAACCTGGTGACCAACTACAAGAAACGTCTGACCTCTGTGATTGCCAACAAGGGTTTTGCCACCAAGTACTAAGTCATGTTTTGCAGAGGGGTCAAATACTTATTTCCCTCATTAAAATGCAAATCAATTTATAACATTTTTGACATGCGTTTTTCTGGATTTTGTTGTTGTTATTCTGTCTCTTACTGTTCAAATAAACCTACCATTAAAATTATAGACTGATCATTTCTTTGTCAGTGGGCAAACGTACAAAATCAGCAGGGGATCAAATACTTTTTTCCCTCGCTGTACTTGTGGTGAACATGCGTAGGGTATCCCATGATAGAGCTGCTTACCCTGAGCTATAAACGTTCTGATTGCCTTTGTTCTGTCTGACACTGGTGAGGCTAGGCCCTAAGGAGCTGTTTCTGGTGTAGGCCAATCAGAGGCAAAGGCAATGCATGTGTAATGCGAGCGTAAATGGGGTTGCTGCTGTGCTCTGGCCCAATCACACGGCCCGGGGTATTGGGGGGCGGAGCCCGGTATGGGGGGCGTGTGGGAGGGGCCACCGTTCACCTCGGCTCCAATGGGAAGCGAGGTGAATGGAGGTGGAGCCAGCAGGGCAGTATGGGAAGGCCGGATTTGACGATCCAGAAGGGGAGGAGTCAGGGTCACTTGGGGAAGAAGATATAGAGGGGAGCCCGGAAGAGATCGGGTCAGTTGTTGGAGTGAAGAGGCGGGACCACGTTGGGTGGCCGCCGCGCCATCAGCCACGTGGCTGATGGGGCTTCGGCACACCGTCGGCCAGCGGTGTGCGGAGCGGGGAGGAACGGAGCGACTGACGGGAGAGCGCGTGCGGGGCGCGCGCGAGGAGGAGCTGACGGAGGAGCGTGCGTGGCACGCGAGAGGAGACGCTGGTCCCTTGTCAGGACCAGCGGGGTGTGAGGAAGAGTGGAGGAGCTGAGGAGGAAGTGCGTGCGGGGCGCGCGCGAGACGACGCTGGTCCGCGGAGGAGACCAGCGGGTGCGGAGAAAGAACTTGAATAAAAGACCAACGAGACCAGCAGTGCCTGACGGAGTCTTTTATTACACATGTATAGAGTGCTTTAAAAAAAAATGTTTTCTGAGATTTTTTTTTGTTCCCTTGCAGTTGACTGAAATGGCAACGAGATTGACTTTGGAGCAAAGAAGAAAGGTTGCTGCGTGGATGGACGTCTTTCAGTCACCCACGGTGGTTCGCAACAAATACAGAGATCATTTCCACTGCGATCCACCCTCGAGATTGACCATTTATCGCGTTTACAACAAGTTCGTCGAAACCAGCTCAGTCGCTGATAATTACAAAGGGAACAGCGGTCGACCACGAACCGGCCGATCCCCGGCAAACATAGCTGTTACACAAGAAGCTTTCTTGCGTAGCCCAGGGAAATCAACCAGACAATTAAGCGTAGAATGTGGTCTTCCCCGGGCAACGGTGTGGAGAATCTTGAACAAGGACCTGGGAATGCAGCCATATCATTTGCAGACTGTGCAAGCCTTACGTCCTGCAGATAAAGCCGCTCGTGTTGAGGCTTGCAAATTTTTCTTAGAGCTGAAGAATTTGGAACCTGACATTCACAGACTAGTGGCATTCAGCGACGAGGCAACCTTTCACGTGAGCGGACACGTGGACAAACACAACTGTGTCTTGTGGGGTACTGAGAATCCTCGTGTTGTGCGTGATCATGAACTAGACAGTCCCAAGGTGAATGTCTGGTGTGCAGTCACTGGAACTGGAGTGGTAGGGCCGTATTTTTTTGAAAACGCCACAATCAACAGTAGTGACTTCTTGTACATGATGGAGAATTATGCAGAGGACAACCTGCCACTACAAATCCGGCTTACCGGATACTTTCAGTTGGATGGTGCTCCATCCCACCTTGCGTCGAATGTTCGCGCTCATCTCAACAAAAAATTTGAGCGGAGATGGATTGGCAGAGGAGGACCTGTGAAATGGCCAGCACGTTCGCCGGATCTCACGCCTTGTGATTTCTGGCTGTGGGGTATGGTAAAGGAACGTGTTTATGCTACCAAGCCATGTGATGTGCAAGACCTCCGACAGAAAATTGAAAATGTCATTGCAACAATACCACAAGAAATGTGCCTCTGGGCTCTGGAGACCACCTGGAGAAGATTCCAGGCATGTGTTGACAATGATGGCAAAGAAGTGGAGACTCTGTGACTTTTTGAAGCTATTAACATACATTTGTTATCATGTTACAGTGTATTAGCCGTTCTTTTTCCATGAAAAAACGATAATCCCATCAAAGTATAATTTTTTTTAGTAAGGTTACTAATACAGCACACCGGTGTGTTGGAGATTAAACCCACAACATTTACAAATCGAGTACGATGTGTAATTGATGGGTTGTTTTTCAAAAAAATACTGGAATTTATTTTTACGTGGAGGTACAGATGTACGAAGACTTGGGTGTGTGGTTGGTAGATTGGATAATGTTTGTGTGTGTGTGTGTGACGATTCTCGCCTGTGAGACTTGAGGGTGGGTGCATATTTGTCAGCGTAGTAGCAAGCAGGTTTGCTGACCTGTCTGTATTTTGAGTGTTGTTTCTTTAGATGTGATTGTGGGCGGGGGATTACTTTCTCTTGGTACCGTTTCCTCCCACACAACAACGACAATTCTCAGCCCGAAACTGCCCACACATTTCAAGGCAGCGCCTTCCTGCAAAAGGCTTGAGGCTCGGCTACCGCATTTCAAGGATACGGAATTATCATTGAGACCACCAATACCAGCTATGCACTCTTAATTGTTAACCATGCAGAGGAATTGAGGCCACAATTCGGAAACCCCCATACTCCTGCGTCACAAGCGTATGAGGCCAAGGCAGATTTTTGGTGGCGACGCGTGTCTATATTCCAGAACTGTGGAGGTGAGGGCTGGTGGATCACGCAAATGTTGGGGAAACACCCTTCCCATGGGTGTTGAGGTGCCAAAGCCTGGCTTGCCAGGAGAAGGCGGTACAGCAAGTGGACTAATCACCATCTGTTGGGCTACGTTGTGGGCAGCAGGGAGCAGTGCAGCAAATATCCAATATTCTACTGTACTTCTATGCTCCTGTGGTATACAGTAAAACCTTGGATTGCGAGCATAATTCTATCCGGAAACGTGTTTGTAATCCAAAGCACTCGTATATCAAAGCATTCGTACATCAGTTGTGATCACGTGACGCTCGGCAGACAACGCGTGTACACGTACTACTCGTATTGCAAGAAAACCTCGCTCGTTTATCAAATTAATATTTATTACAAATTTTTGCTCGTCTTGCAAAACACTCGCAGACCAAGTTACTCGCAATCCAAGGTTTTACTGTATATACCTTTTCGAAAAATGTATATTAAGTGTGATATTGTCTATTTTTTACGTCATGGCTCCTTGGAGACAAATATGCGTTCCCTGCATGCTAAAAGTCGGGAAAACCAGATGACCGAGCCAAAGCAGCACTAGAATGAGAAGTGGGTAAACAGAACACAAGAGACATCAATCAGATGGGCATGATGAGAATAACCAGATCTGTGGAGAGGGCCTTAAAGCCGTAGAATGTTTTGTAAAGGAGCAAATGTTCATGATCGGCCATTAAGGAATAACTCTTGCATGAGCAAGAGTTATCCTTTTATGAGAGGAATGTCTGAGAGAGCACGGGAGGTCCCATGGCAAAACACGATAAACTCACTGCCCATCCGAGGGCAAATACAGGGCAAAGAGACAAAAATGTTCCTTGCTGTTTCACTCTCTGAATTAAACAAACCCTGGTGCTTGAGAAGTTGAAACATTCAAATCCCAACCATGCATATGAGCATTCGTAAGCATCCTGGCATTAAACATGAACTTTGGTGATGGGATATATTGTTACATGACAATACAGCAAATAGTCAGGAGGTTTTTAATATGACGAGTTGCATGTTTTTTTATTAACATCCACCGATCTGGGTTAGGCATATAAACTTGATAGCGAATTATGGAAGTTTTGTATTGAAGTATTTCAACAAAGGATCATTCAGCAGATCTACATAATACTAATTATGTTAATTCTCCACGACCAGAATGATATGTATTCCAGGGGTATAACCAGAGCCTCCCCTACCGACTTTCTCTTCCCAATGGCTGTCATTGCATACTGCAGCAGGAATTCATTTTAAGGATGAGTCGACCTCTAGAGGGAGGAAGGCCATTTCACAATAAACAAGGCTACAGACACACCACACCGATGTGCAATTAAGAACATCTGCACTCATACAATCTTGGGATGACCTCCGCAGGGAGGGGAGTTGTATAGGGGTTATGGCATCAGGTGCCAGGATGTCTGTGGAGCCAGAACCACGGATGAATTCAGGCTGACCTGATGTATGCACATGTGCAAAGGTTGGAGAAGCTTCGGGGGCTTAATGTGCCTTAACGAATTAATTAAATAAACGAGGAATTTCTGGTTGGTTTTGAGTGGGACTTGAACTCGGCATATCAGGCCCAATAGGAGAAGGGATAAACCTATCCATGTGTAATAATACTCTTGGAGACGACTTGTGGAATCGGTCCTTTTATTGATTCCAGTTCACAAGCACTCCCCGCTGCTGGCAGGCAACGGGAAGTGGGCAGACAGACCACAAGAGATGCACCGCCACGTGGCACTCGGAGCCCCGCTCGCGCGTGGCCCCTCTCTTCCTTCGTTCTTCGTCTGACCACGTGTCGTTCATCTCTCCCCTTATTTAATGCCTGGGTCACGTGGTACGCTCCAGCCAATCTTTGGTAGCCTGCGCCAAATCTTCTAGATTCCCCATCAACTCCCGGGACCACGCCCCTGACTTGTCTTCCCATTGGCTGAGGCCAAAACCAGCAGAACCAATCACCCTAGCTGACATCCCTCGATCACGCCAGGGCCATGCTCCCAGGCTCTCCCCCCATTGGCTGTAAAGCAGGACCGGCAGAGCCGATCACCACGTGAGCCGGACATAGGCTCTTATTACACATGAACACCCAGAGAGAAGAATGCCGTTTCACAATGAGCTTCGCTACAGACACACACACACACCACACTTAGGGGCAATTAAGTGGGTCTGTGCCCCACAAATGGTGGGATGGCCTCCAGTGGGAAGGAGTTTGATAGGGGTGAGAACCTCCTTCCCTCAGCCAGGGCATTGAAAATGGGTCGTGGATGGGTATTCCAGCATGACAATGACCCAAAACACACGGCCAAGGCAACAAAGGAGTGGCTCAAGAAGAAGCACATTAAGGTCCTGGAGTGGCCTAGCCAGTCTCCAGACCTTAATTACATAGACAATCTGTGGAGGGAGCTGAAGGTTCGAGTTGCCAAACGTCAGCCTCGAAACCTTAATGACTTGGAGAAGATCTGCAAAGAGGAGTGGGACAAAATCCCTCCTGAGATGTGTGCAAACCTGGTGGCCAACTACAAGAAACGTCTGACCTCTGTGATTGCCAACAAGGGTTTTGCCACCAAGTACTAAGTCATGTTTTGCAGAGGGGTCAAATACTTATTTCCCTCATTAAAATGCAAATCAATGTATAACATTTTTGACATGCGTTTTTCTGGATTTTGTTGTTGTTATTCTGTCTCTCACTGTTCAAATACACCTACCATTAAAATTATAGACTGATCATTTCTTCGTCAGTGGGCAAACGTACAAAATCAGCAGGGGATCAAATACGTTTGATAGGGGTTATGATATCAGATGCCAGAACCAGGGATGAACTCTGGATGCACCACGTGTGCAAAGATGGGAGGCAAACTCCGGAGTATGGTCCACGAAATCAACCATAAGTGTCGAGTTTTGCTGCAGCAAACTCTGGGACTGGCACCTGTCGCCAGCCAAGGGTTGAGTTTTGCAGAGGCTCTGTGTCGCTAAGTGTTGAGTTGCGTGCTGACAGACTGAGTATCGCTGAAAGTTTTTATTCTATGTTTTTTCCTGATGTTTTGAGTCCCACTTGCAGAGTCAAGAACTTCAAGAAGTTGTACTGTACTAAGCTAAGAGTTGTGCGAATGCATTTTCATGTAATACCGTGAGCAGCTAAGACGCGTGAGAAGTTAAGTGGAGATTTGAGTTCTCCACCAATATCGAGTGGACATGAAATGTCCAAATCTATAGGCTGGAAAAGTTCTGTTGTCCAAGTGACTGATGTTCCACGAGTCTGGAGAGTGAGCGTGGAACAGGAAACCTCCCGACGGGGGGTCGGGGGGCACCAAGCAGAGGTCACAAACGGGTTTTGATTCCTTACCCGTACCCGTACCCGGCCGCACCAGGGTCGCAAACGGGTACCCGTACCCTACCCGATACCCGGCTACCCGTACCCGGCCGGGTATCGGGTAGGGTACGGGTAACCCGATTGCCACCTCTGGGATGAAGCCATGTTGCAGGCGCGGGTGGGTTGATTCTAGGAACTTGAATTGTGAGAAGAGACAAGACGTTGGAAAATGAGTGACAAACGGTGACTCACCAGTGACTCACGGCCTACCCGTACCCGGCCGCACCATGGTCGCAAACGGGTACCCGTACCCGTACCCGGCCGGGTACGGGTAGCCGTGTATCGGGTACGGGTATCCGGTACCCGGTTGCGACCTCTGGCACCAAGGTTGCTCGCGCGAAGCAGGCAGCTGCTGACAAGGAATGAGGAGCGGCGTGGCCTCGGAGTACTCAAACTGCAGATAGAGCCTGCCGTGCAGATAAGCTGCGAACGTTCAGCGCAGCAGCTAACGGCTGCCCAACGAGCCCCGAGCACGATGCACAGACAACGGTGCGAAGGAGCAGTGAGCAGCGGGGCCGCGAGCGCACTAACACATTGTCCTGCGGAGGGAGCTGGTAGGAACGTTGGGTTGCTCGGTCAATGGCCAGGGTCAACGGCGGCGTGGTGTATTCCGCAAATATGCCCGACTGTGAGGGCGGGCACAAGCCGGCGTGAGTAAGTTAAACGTTGAGTTTTATAAGGGCACCACGGGGTGACCAGCCCCTCGCCACCCAGCCCCACCCCTCCCACCCCCCACCCAGCCCCACCCTCCCCACCCAGCCCCTCCCTTCCCACCCAGCCCCTCCCCTCCCCACCCAGCCCCTCCCCACCTAGCCCACCCCTCCCACCCCCACCCAGCCCCTCCCCACCCTCCCCTCCCCACCCAGCCCCTCCCCACCCAGCCCCACCCCTCCCACCCCCCACCCAGCCCCTCCCCACCCAGCCCCACCCTTCCCACCCAGCCCCTCCCCACCCTCCCCTCCCCACCCAGCCCCTCCCCACCTAGCCCCACCCCTCCCACCCCCACCCAGCCCCTCCCCACCCTCTCCACCCAGCCCCTCCCTCCCCACCCAGCCCCTCCCTGCACGACGGACGGACACAATAATCCCCTGTGGGCTGGTGTAACCAGGAGGTTCCTACCAGTATAACTGTGAGCCAAGCCTGCCGTTCTCCACATCGTTGTGGGACTCGAGGTATTGTTGAGAAAAAAGAAAGAAGGGGAAACATTAACGTTACACTCACTTTGTTTAACTATTCCTTGTGCAGGTTGTGGGCCAAGAATAATGTCGGCTTGCATGTGTAGTAACGCTCACGACTCGTTCACACCGGAGTTGGAGGCACACTTGTTTATTTAACACCAACGTTGTGACATACACATTTGAGGGGGTATCGGCCCCCTCACCCGTCTATCTGAGGACACACCTCTCTAGCTAACCCTAGCCTGCCTCTGAGTCCTCCACTAATGGGCTAGGGGAGGCTATCTTGGCCCGACACTGGTCAGTCGGGCCCGGTACCCAGAGTCCAGACCAGCACTGGCTCTGGCCCTGGTACCACGCCACTGGCTCGAGCCTGCGCGGTCCTGATAAGGACGGCGTACCAGGGGGAGTCCAGGGCTCTCTCTAAGACGTCTTCCGTCTTCTCTCCTTTAGCTAAACATCACTCCCGAGCCCTTCGATACATTCCCCTTTTATACCCAACCCCTCCCTGAGGGGTGGGGCCCCGGGGGATCATAACGACCGAATCGACCCCCCAGGGTGTCTGGCGCGGACGTCGCAGAGGGCACCTGCTCGTGCACACATGTAGCCCCGCCTACTGTGTTTGTTTACCATAGGCTGCCATGCATAACGGGCTCTCTCTCTAACACCCCTACATCACTCCCCCCCGCATAGCATGCAGCCGTCCCGGCTGCCAACATACAAAAATTTGACAATAAAGGTGCCTTCACCCCCTGACCGCGCGTGTGCCTCACTATTTTTGAACAATAACAGGAACCAGAACAAGAACGCAACAGCAAGATGAGAAAACAACCCGTCGCACCCCCCCCCGAATAAATACGAATTCCGTAAAAAAAACAGCCTATATACAATCAGCAGGGAACCCACCACGCACACACAACACACGGTGAAGCCAACATATGTACATCCGAGGAGTGGGGAACACACCACCCACACAACATCCAATGAACACAACAGCTATGTACACATTTTCCGGCCTCACAACAGTTTGCGCATTTTAGCGCGCGTCCTTGCAGCGGGCCCCTCACACGGGGTAACCGCGCGTGGCGGACCATCAGGTGGCAATTGTCCGTCTTGGGGTGAGCATTCATCCGACTCCGCGTGACCCTCGGTATCCGCAGGAGGGGTGATCGGGCGTGAGCCCGTCACTCCTGATGCACCTGAAGGTGGCACAGCCGGCAAGGCATTAGGTGAGAGCGACGGAGACGGACCCAGCGAGTCGGCCGACCCCCCACATGCTTGGCCACGCGCGTGTGAAGTGTGATTGTGTACCGCAGAGAAGGGTTTTAACCTAGAGGGGTGCACGAACCATCGCCGCTTCCCCCACTTGATGCGCACGCACTGCGGTCGTAACACCTCCACCACTTCCACAGGGCCCCGCCACGGCCGCACCAGTTTAGAGGAGGTTGCCAGTGGCACCTGGGGGCAGTGCAGCCATGCCTTGTCCCCCGGCTTCCACTGCAGCATGTGCGCTCGACTCAATCTGAGGCGCTCATTCGCCTTCTGACGGAGGTCAGAGTTTTGCATTGCAGCATCCCGTGCCTCGGTCAATTTGTCCAGATTAAATTTAACGTGGTCAGCCAGATTAGTTTTTCCCTGCGGCACGGGGATCTGCAACTGGGCACGAACAGGCGGGTCTGGTTCTCGGCCGTACATGAGGTAAAAGGGAGAAAACCCCGTAGCTGCATGGGGTGCCATCCGGTACGCCGCCAAGACCCCCTGAATTTGTAGGTCCCAATCCGTTTGCGAGTCCGAAACTTGTTGTGATAACATGGACGTGATGGTGCGATGCAACCGTTCGACCATCCCGTCAGTTTGTGGGTGATATGGGGAGGTCCGAATTTTCTTTGTGCCCAGGAGATCACAGACTTGTCTGAGTAGTTTACCGGAAAAATTTCTGCCCTGGTCGGTCAGCAGCCTCTCCGGAGCACCTTTGTCCAGGACATAACCCTGAACAAAGGCCTCCACGATGGCTGCTGCCGACTGGTTGGCCAGAGGCCAGGCCATAGGCCAGCGTGTAAAATACTCGACACCAGTCAACAAATATCTATTCCCCCTGGGGGTGGCGGGGAATGGTCCCAAAATGTCCAGAGCGACCAGCTCGTTTATCCTGGACACTTTGATCGATTGCAAGGGCGGGTTAGACTCCCGTGCCGGCGGTTTGCGTTGTGCACATCGAGGGCATGATCCCAACAAATCCCCAACATCCCTCGTCATGCCAGGCCAATAAAAATCAAGTTGCAGCAAGGCGAGAGTCTTTTGGGTCCCCAGGTGTAGGAGGCGCTCATGAGCGGCCCATACCACCCTGCCCCGCAACCCAGTAGGGACCACCAGCCGATGTCGACGCGACTTCCCGTCCCAATGCATCAGCAGGCCTTGGCACATTTCCCATGCGTCGGAACCACCTCTTTTTCCCCCCGCCGCACCGCCAACGCGACGTCGCCACCCGAGGAGGGAGACATCCTCCATCTGGAGGCGCCCCCAGTCAATGACGGGCAACCCCAACAGGGAATCTTTGCCCTGTTGTTCGATCGAATTAGTAACTACTGTATCGTCGTCATTGGCGGCCGCCAAGACAGGAACCGATGTGTCCCCTGGAGGTCTGCAACGTCCAGACCCCAGGAGGCATGCACACTCGGAGGTGGTTGGCAAGCGCGACAGAGCGTCCGCGTTGGTGTGGCGAACGCCCTTACGGTATGTGGTTTGGAAATCGTAATCCTGGAGGACCTCCAACCATCGGGAC
>NC_136157.1:5725085-5920085 GCF_965212315.1 Lampetra planeri
GCGCAACTTTAAATAAATACAGGCAACACGTTCTACTTAATTAAAATAGACTTTTTAATAAATGTTTTCTCCTACAACATCAGAGTGCAGCGCCACATTAAATACGCTACTACAATGACAATAGTTTGAAGCGATTTGAAGCATGGTTTTTTGGGGGGGGCAGAGCCTTGTGACGTCATAGTTGAGGGGGGGGGTCTGACTTTTTGTGACGTCGTGACGAAGGGGCGGGGGTCAAAAATCGCGTGACGTCATTTATGGACGGCCCCTTATTACGGGATATTTGGCCTATGGATTGTGATGATGATCAAGCTGCTCCCCCCCTCACCACCCATCTACCCCTCACTACCCATCACCCTCACCCCTCCCTCACTTATCCAACCCCCTCATCTGCCCCCCCTTACCCCTCCCCTTCCTCCCTCCTCCCCCCTCACCCTCAGTGCGTCACAATCGATTCAGCTCACTGAATCGCGAGGTTCGATTAAATCGATTAGGAGTCGATACACCGATTAATTCCTGACCAATCTACACGTCACCCCTCCCCGCGTCACGTGACGCGCGGAGGCTTCACCGCGGAGGGATATAAGCAGCGCTCCCGTGTGCTCCGCCGTCCCCCCCCCCACCTCTCACCACCCGCCGTGTCTACGCAGGCGCGGCCTGCAGATAGTCCCCCCACCCAAAACACCCTTCGTCGTCCATCAGCTGCGAGCGAGCGAGCCACGAGAAAGTTCAACTCCTCGTCAAACGAGTCGTCGGGCAAGCAGCCCGCGTCCTCTCCGTCGGGCTCTGCGCACGTGAGTTTACCCCTCGCGTTCAACACCACCCGCCCGCTCTCGCTGTGACGGTCGTTGGTGGTGGTGGTGACGACGATCGTTGTGATGGGTGGTGGTGGGGGGCACCTGGGTGAGTGGGTGGGGGGGGGGGCACCTGGGTGAGTGGGTGGGGGGGGGGGCACCTGGGTGAGTGGGTGGGGGGGGGGGCAACCTGGGTGAGTGGGTGGGGGGGGGCACCTGGGGTGAGTGGGTGGGGGGCGCACGTGAGTTTACCCCTCGCGTTCAACACACCCCGCCCGCTCTCGCTGTGACGGTCCGTGGTTGGTGGTGGTGATGGTGACGACGATCGTTGTGATGGGTGGTGGGGGGGGCATCTGGGGTGAGTGGGTGGGGGGGGGGGCACCTGGGTGAGTGGGTGGGGGGGTGGGGGGGGGTGGGGGCACCTGGGTGAGTGGGTGGGGGGGGGGGGCACCTGGGGTGAGTGGGGGGGGCACCTGGGTGAGTGGGGGGTGGGGGGGCACCTGGGTGAGTGGGTGGGAGCACCTGGCTGAGTGAGTGGGTGAGTGGGTGGGTGGGTGAGTGGTGGGGGGTGTGAGTGGGTGGGGGGGTGGAGTGGGGGGGGGTGAGTGGGTGGGGGGGTTGAGTGGGTGGGGGGTGGATTGGGGGGGCACCTGAGTGGGGGGGGCACCTGGGGTGAGTGGGTGGGGGTCGCCCCCCCCCCCACTTCGGGCCCCCACCCCCCACTTCGGGCCCCACCCCCCACTTCGGGCCCCCCTCCCCCCCACTGGGTGCCCCCCCCCCCCACTGGGTGCCCCCCCCCCCCACTGGGTGCCCCCCCCCCCCCCACTGGGTGCCCCCCCCCCCTCCACTGGGTGCCCCCCCCCCCACTGGGTGCCCCCCCCCCCACTG
This sequence comes from Lampetra planeri, assembly GCF_965212315.1. Lineage (NCBI taxonomy): Eukaryota > Metazoa > Chordata > Hyperoartia > Petromyzontiformes > Petromyzontidae > Lampetra > Lampetra planeri. Next base: position 5,726,765 of record NC_136157.1, read on the forward strand.
GGTGCCCCCCCCCCCCCACTGGGTGCCCCCCCCCCCCCCCCCCCACTGGGTGCCCCCCCCCCCCCCACTGGGTGCCCCCCTCCTAACAGCCCCACGGCTGTAGCAGCTGCTGCTGCGTTCGCGGCTCGCGTTGGGCTCGCCGGTGTCGCTGCTGAGGACGTCAAAACGCCGAACGCGGCCATTGATACGGAAAGCCTGCACTGTAAACCGCCCACACTGTACACAAACCCCACTGTACACAAACCCCACTGTACACAAACCCCACTGTACACAAACCCCACTGTAAACCGCCCACACTGTATACAAACCACACTGTATACAAACCACACTGTACACAAACCCCACTGTAAACCGTCCACACTGTACACAAACCACACTGTACACAAACCCCACTGTACACAAACCCCACTGTACACATGACGTCAATGATGAACAAGGGATTACAGTATAACATTTAAGTTAAATAAGTGTGCGTCACCGCATGAATCGATGAATATCACTTTGCGGGCGGTCTGCCTTTCGCTTGTAAAGTTTAATATTAACCGAAGATTTGCTGGTTTATTCCAGGATGTTTCTCTGTTTGCGTCGTCGCTTTAAGATGTTCTCCGGTAATATTTAGTTTATGATGTTATATTTGCATTATTTTATTATTTCCCTTCTACGTGACTTTACCGAAAGAACCAAGAAGATGAATCCCTGCAGTCACGAAAGTTTTAAATCGAAATATTTAGTTTGTTGCGGTGGCACCCGACTTAAAGAAGAGCCCCATGGCTCACAGGGCTTTACCTAATAAAGTAAACTTTAAATTAAATTAAACTTTAAAATACACCCGGTCCCCTGAGGAGGGGGGGGGGAGTCGCCTTGGGCCCCCCCCCCCCCCGTGGAGTGACGTCACCCGCCAATTATTATGAATGGTGGGGAAGGGGTCTATTTGGAAGACGTCACCTGCTCATGAATATTCATGAGGGGGGCTGGCCTTCGTGGAGTGACGTCAGGCGCAGGACACGTTCTTGAGTGACGTCACCCACCAATTATGAATGGTGGGGGGGGTCTATTTGGAAGGCGTCACCTGGTCATGAATATTCATGAGGGGGCTGGCCTACGTTGAGTGACGTCACGCGCAGGACACATTCTTGAATCTCATATTCTTAGGTTTTTTCGGTAAAGTCACGTAGGTAAAAACATTAAAAAGTAAAATAAAAATCACGACGTGACTTTACCGAAAAAACCTAAGGATATGAATCATTGCAGTCACGAAAGCTTCAAATCTAGAATTCTTCAATCTCGATTTGAAGTTTTCGTGGTTTTTCGGTAAAGTCACGTGGGTAGAAAATAAATTAAATGACGACGTTTCGGGCGAAACACAAGCGTCCTTCATCAGGTGGGGGACAATCACAGCCAGAAATAATTTTTGAAGTGGGCACAGCAAGAAACAATTGGTGAAGTGGGCACAATCAATTGGTGAAGTGGGCACTTGAGCAATTAATCTTCTTGGTTCTTTCGGTAAAGTCACGTAGAAGGGAAGTAATAAAATAATAAAAATAAAACACAATAAAATATTATTTTATTACTTCCCTTCTACGTGACTTTACCGAAAGAACCAAGAAGATGAATCTTTGCAGTCACGAAAGCTTTAAATCGAAACTTGAGCAATTGTTTCGTGCTGTGGTTGTCCCACCTGATGGCGGACGCTTGTGTTGCGTCCGAAACGTCGCGATTTATTTTATTTTATACCTACGTGACTTTACCGACAGAACCAAAGAGTACACATTCTTGAGTTAAAGCTTTCTTGACTGCAGGAATTCATATTCTTGGGTCTATTCAGTAAAGTCACGTAGATCGGTAAAAAATAATCGATATTGTGTTGTTTTGAACCTATCTAATGACCCTATCTAATGACCCAAGAATACAGCCATTCTTGGCTCATTATAATAGTAAATTGGCTGTGTCGGGGCGGTGGTGGGTTTAACGACACATTTATATACAGGGTGCTTAAAGTAAATGTTTAACACTTCTGAGAATTTGCAACAATACCACAAGAAATGTTGCAGCCTCTGAGCTCTGGAGACCACCTGGAGAAGATTCCAGGCCACGTGTTGACAACTATGAACAAGTGGAGACCCTCTTTAACTTTTCTAAGCTATTAACATTACATTTGTTATATTTTTTTTATTTAAAGCTTTCGTGACTGCAGGGATTCATATTCTTGGTTCTTTCGGTAAAGTCACGTAGAAGGGAAACAATCAAATAATAAAAATATAAATCAATAAAATTCTCACGACGTTTCGACTGCAACACAAGCAATCATCAGGTGTGAAATCCACAGCAAGAAAAGTTGAAAAACCGCCACTTTTTTTGTTATATATTTTGCTGTGGATTTCACACCTGATGACGATTGCTTGTGTTGCAGTCGAAACGTCGTGAGAATTTTATTGTTTTATATTTTTATAATTTTATTATTTCCCTTCTACGTGACTTTACCGAAAGAACCAAGAATATACATTTGTTATGTTATTGTATTATCCGTTCTTTTCCATTAAAACCGATAGTCCCAAAAAGTGTTAAACATTTTTTTAAGCACCATGTATTTACGCGATCTAACCCAAACTAATCCTGTATTATGGCTATTGGTTGCGAAAGCCTACGTGTTAAACTAAATTATAACTTTACACCAATCGCACAGATCAACATTGCCCTGTGCACCAGCGGCACTGGAAAGTCGGCTCCAATCAATCACCGCGCAATAATTGCACTCCGATCATCGCAACTTGTAGACGTAACCTGCTGTAACTCCTTACTAATAGTACGGTACACTAACTACAGTGTACGCTGATCGCTGTATTAACCACAAAGACAAAGATCCCCCGTGTAGCCTTAACAGACTGTTTGGGGCAAGTGCTGTTAGCGAGCACCTGTGAAGGCCCGCACGGCACACGAGGGCGTGGGTTACCAGCACCACGTCCGCCTTTGTCTCCCCAGTGGCGATGTTTACACAGCGCACCAGGTACTCATTTGAGGCTGAGTCGACCTAGGGGAGGCCCAGGAACGGTTCAGATAATCGTCACTGGGGTTGGTCGTGAGCGGGAATTGAAGTGATCGCCAGGTTCGTAGCGCAGCGCGCTAACCGCTGCACCACCGCTCTCCACTACTACCGCTTTGCGTATGTAGTGTATGTTGAACTTCTTTCGCACCGTACGTAGCCAAGCAGGCAGACCCGGAGGAAAATTTACACGACCACGGAGAGAGACACGCAAACTCCAAATATACGGCCAACATCATGAGGGTCTGGGATCGAACCCATGGGTGGGGGGGCCTTTGTCTTGTCACGTTCTGTATTGTGCTGGCAGTGCCTGGCCTTGGCTTCAGTGTCTGCTGCACGGACTCCCCTCCTGAGTCGTGTAAATAAACGCAAGCACGTTTTTTCATAATATATATTTTTGGGTCAGATCTGCGTGGAGTGAAATGCCACTCGATGCGTGTGCGTGGGTGCGTTGACGCTTCACGTGGCCTTGACGTGCACGTAGCCTGGTAAAGTCACCGCGACTGAGTGGCGAATAGCGGTTGTTGTTGTTGTTGTGTCAGCATAGCCGGTGTACTGAAGAAATAACATTTTACGTGTCATTTGATACCGGCAAAAAGGTCCCAAGTATGAAAAATAAGATTATCTTTTAAAACAGGAAGTGTTAAGATGTTCAAGGCATCAAGTTTGCAAGTACTTGTAGTGAACATGCGAAAGGTATCCCATGATATAGCTGCTCACCCTGAGCTAACACATTCCTGCGGAGGGAGCTGGTAGGAACGTTGGGTTGCTCGGTCAATGGCCAGGGTCAACGGTGGCGTGGTGTATTCCGCAAATATGCCCGACTGTGAGGGCGGGCACAAGCCGGCGTGAGTAGGTTAAACGTTGAGTTTTATAAGGGCACCACGGAGTGACCAGCCCCTCCCCACCCAGCCCCTCCCCACCCTCCCCACCCAGCCCCTCCCCAGCCCCTCCCTCTCCACCCAGCCCCTCCCTGCACGACGGACGGACGGACACAATAATCCCCTGTGGGCTGGTGTAACCAGGAGGTTCCTACCAGTATAACCCCTCTGATACGTGCATTGCCTTTGCACTGTTGGCCCTTTGGCTTTATCCTCTGGTCTGACACTGGTGAGGCTAGGCCCTAAAGAACAATGCTGTTTCTGGTGTAGGCCAATTATACAGGGTGCTTAAATTTAAAAAAAAATATTTCTGAGAATTTTTTTTCTTTCCCTTGCAGTTGACTGAAATGGCAACGAGATTGACTTTGGAGCAAAGAAGAAAGGTTGCTGCGTGGATGGACGTCTTTCAGTCACCCACGGTGGTTCGCAACAAATACAGAGATCATTTCCACTGCGATCCACCCTCCAGATTGACCATTTATCGCGTTTACAACAAGTTCGTCGAAACCGACTCTGTCGCTGATAATTACAAAGGGAACAGCGGTCGACCACGAACCGGCCGATCCCCGGCAAACATAGCTGTTACACAAGAAGCTTTCTTGCGTAGCCCAGGGAAATCAACCAGACAATTAAGCGTAGAATGTGGTCTTCCCCGGGCAACGGTGTGGAGAATCTTGAACAAGGACCTGGGAATGCAGCCATATCATTTGCAGACTGTGCAAGCCTTACGTCCTGCAGATAAAGCCGCTCGTGTTGAGGCTTGCAAAGTTTTCATAGAGATGCAGAATTTGGAACCTGACATTCACAGACTTGTGGCATTCAGCGACGCGGCAACCTTTCACGTGAGCGGACACGTGGACAAACACAACTGTGTCTTGTGGGGTACTGAGAATCCTCGTGTTGTGCGTGATCATGAACGAGACAGTCCCAAGGTGAATGTCTGGTGTGCAGTCACTGGAACTGGAGTGGTAGGGCCGTATTTTTTTGAAAACGCCACAATCAACAGTAGTGACTTCTTGCACATGATGGAGAATTATGCAGAGGACAACCTGCCACTACAAATCCGGCTTACTGGATACTTTCAGTTGGATGGTGCTCCATCCCACCTTGCTTCGAATGTTCGCGCTCATCTTAACAAAAAATTTGAGCGGAGATGGATTGGCAGAGGAGGGCCTGTGAAATGGCCAGCACGTTCGCCGGATCTCACGCCTTGTGATTTCTGGCTGTGGGGTATGGTAAAGGAACGTGTTTATGCTACCAAGCCACGTGATGTGCGAGACCTCCGACAGAAAATTGAAAATGTCATTGCAACAATACCACAAGAAATGTGCCTCCGGGCTCTGGAGACCACCTGGAGAAGATTCCAGGCATGTGTTGACAACGATGGCAAAGAAGTGGAGACTCTTTGACTTTTTGAAGCTATTAACATACATTCGTTTTCATGTTACAGTGTATTAGCCGTTCTTTTTCCATGAAAAACGATAGTCCCATATAAGTGTAACATTTTTGAAGCACCCTGTATAATCAGAGCATGTTTGTTTCGATGTTCACCGCAAGTGCGTGCAGTTAATGCAGACTTCGCAAAAGGTATCTATTTGGTGTTTGAACCTCTTAACACCTCCTGTTTTATTGCCAGAAAGGGTAAAACCCATTATTATTTTTCATACAATTGTACATGTTTGTCCACGTGACGGCTTTATTCGGGTGGATTAGGATGTGCGATGCACGATAAACGAGCCCGCACCCTCCTTCGTCGCATGATTCGTACCTCCGATTAGCACGTTTGGCCTACGTACGGCACGAAAGAAGTTTGACGCACATGCGTACACATTGGCATCGTTCCTACGCGGTCTAACCAACACATCAATTATGAATTAATGGCCCTGTGATGAAACGTGTCTCGTCTATGAGGAACCCTTACCCTCTGCTGCTCGTGATTTCTTTTAAATTCCATGATCTCTGGTGAACCCCTCAATCCTTGGCGAACCTCAAGCAGTGCTGCTTGGGTTATGCAAGAGCAAGTATCGATCTCTGATGTTTCGTATACTTTATTTTGTAATTGAAAGCTAGGACCTGTATCTGAAAGAGTGGGTCCTTGCTTTTAACATCAGGCAGTTTAACACGTGACCTTCACGACCAATATTATCCACAAGAGGGGTTTTTGGGTTAGACCGTGTAAATATAAATGTGTTCATATTCTTGGTTCTTTCGGTAAAGTCACGTAGAAGGGAAATAATAAAATAAAATAAATAAATATTTTTATTGTTTTACATTTATATTATTTTATTATTATATTAAAATAAAATAAATAAATATTTTTATTGTTTTACATTTATATTATTTTATTATTTCCCTTCTACGTGACTTTACCAAAAGAACCAAGAATATGAATCCATGCAGTCACGAAAGCTTTAAATCTAAATATAAATGTGTTTGTTAAACCCGCCACCACCCGACAGCCCATTAGGTTTTTCATGTAAACAAAACATGCCAATTCGTTACTAGTACAGCACACCCGTGTGTTGGAGATTAAACCCACAAGATTTACAATTCGAGTACGACGTTTCACCAGTAATTACAACTAGCATCATCAGGCGACAGCCTGGCAGTTCACCATCATTTGTTCAAGGAAGCTTGATGCTCCTGATGAGACACCAGACTTTGCTTGTACTGAATCAATGAAGCTGAAATTACGTACCCGCAGAAGGCCATGTCACTAATGTTGTGTAAAAAAAATAACTAGTCATTTTTTACGTGGAGGTTCAAATGTAGGAAGGTGTGGGGTTGGTAGATCGGATTATGTTTGTGTGTGTGTGACGATTATCACCTGTGAGACTGTAGAGTGGTGCATATTGGGCAGCGTAGTAGCAAGCAGGTTGCTGACCTGTCTGTATTTTGAGTGTTGTTTCTTGAGATGTGATGGGCCCCCCCCCCCCATCACATCTAAAGAAACAACACTCAAAAGGCTACTGGAAAAGGAGGTTCCAATGCTGTACATGCTTACCCCGAGCTCTCATACTCTGATGGTGCGTTGTCTTTGAGTTGTGCGCCTTTTGGCGTCATCTGGTCCAACACCATGTGAGACTAGGCTCTAAGAAAAGCTGTCTCGGGTGTGGACCAATCAATTTCAAGGACAGTGCATACATTATCAGAGTCGTGTTTTTTGTTTGCATTATGACTGCAGGTATTGTGGTCAATGCAAACATGGCTCCTTGTAAAAAAAGGCGTCAGTTTTGTTGCCAGATAAAAGGGTAAAAAACCAATGATCATATTTTGCTACTGGCAAAGGAGGTTCCAATGGGGTAATAACCATCCGTTGGGCTATGTTGTGGGCAGCATGCGGCAGTGCAGCAAATACCCAATATTCTACTGTACTTCTATGCTCCCATGTTTGTATTCCATGCTGTTCAATCTGCATTGACTGAGTTGGTGACGTATGGTCAAATGCACCCCTACAACTTCTACCGTGTGGGGAGGCCCTCATCCCCTATTAGCCTGTCCTTGTACGTACGGTGCAAAAGAAGTTCAACATACATTACTGGTGTTGCATTTCCTTGGGACACCACGTGTAAAGATGGTATCTTCTAAAAGTGCGTTACGTGGCGCTTCGATGGTTACAAGTGGCGCACATTCTGAAGCCTTGCGTTTCCAAAAAAAAAATATCCACTCGCCTCCCAGATTATTTTGCTCTGCAGACACACCCCTGGTGTGGCCTGGCCACTGAGGAGACAATGCAATTGAGAGGAAAGCTGTTTTAATTCAAATGTTCTGTATCCGAACGCCACGAGCAGATTTCCCTGACGATCTCTTCTCTATTGCTAGGGACACCTTCCGTTAACAAGCGCCGGAAAATGGCTGAGAATGCCGAGGATGACGTGAACTTGCTTAGTGCCAAGCAGCTCTCCACTCTGCTGCAAGAGCTGTGCGAGCTGCGTGAGCGCGGCTCCTTCTGCGACGTCGTGGTGGAGGTGCAGAGCCGCCGCTACCTGGCGCACAAGGCGGTGCTGAGCAGCACCAGCGGCTACTTCCGCAGCCTCTTCCTGGGCGCCCCCTGCAGCAGCATGGGCCCCTTCGTGGTGGACTTTGTCTCCATGGGAACGTTCGAGCAGGTGCTGGGCTACGTGTACCGCGGCGACGTGACGGTGAGCCGCGCCGACGTGCGCCCGCTGCGCCGCGCCGCCAGGAAGCTGGAGCTGCGCTGCCTGGTGGAGGCGTGCGAGCCATACGTCGTCGGCGGTGACGACGACGACGACGATGACGACGACGTCCCCCGCGTTGCACGACGGCAAAAGCAAAGAGAGCTGCGATTTCAACGGGCGCGACAACGACTCCTTCGACATCGAGAACGACTTCTCGGACGCCGACGCCGACGCGGGGTGGAATAGAGACAAAGAGCACCGTGCGGAAAAGGAGTGCGACGCGGGTGGCGGCGATGACTACGCTGCCGCATCTCCCGCGCACGCCATCAAGAGCGAACCCCTGTGGGATCTGCCGGTCGTGGGGCACATGTGGCCCGTGAAGGTCGAGGTGCCCGACGGCCGATCCGACCACTTCCGCGGGGGCGCCCGCGCCGCTGACGCGCCCGTGCTGTCCGAGCGGGTGCGGCGTGGCGCGTGCCGGCGCTCGCGCACGCACCTTGACCTGGAGCGCCTCAAGTGCCACCTGTGCGGGGCGCGCTTCGCGTTCGTCAGCGAGGCGGTGGAGCACGCGCTGGTGCACATGGGCGTGCCGGTGACGGCGTGCACGCACTGCGGCCGCCGCTTCTCGTCGGAGAGACCCGTGGGCGTCCACGCCTCTGGGCGCTACTGCGAGAACTGCGTGGCGGCAGCTTGCGCCGCTCTCGCCGCGCCGAGGACGAGGGCGCACGCGGTGAGGAGAGGCGATCGTTCTGCGGAGAGGGCCCTCAACGTCGGGAGAGTGGAGAGTCCTGCCGTGCCCGGTTTCGCTCCCCGGCCGACGACGACGGACGAGGTGTCCGCGGCCGAGCAGGGCGACAAAGAGCCGGTGTCGTGCCGGCCGTGCGATCTGGTGCTGTGTTCGGCCGACGAGAGGAAGGAGGAGCACGAGTTGATGTGCGGGCAGGAGCACTTCATGTGCAGGCCTTGCGAGCGCACCTTCCGCACGGCCTACAGCCTGTGGCGCCACCGCCAGAAGGTGCACCACGACTCGGAGACGTTCGCCTTCCTCTCCGAGGGCCGTGCGGCCCAGTCCTCGTCCCTCCCAGAGGAGGCCGCCACCACCGCCGCCGCCGAGCCCGGGCGAGAGGAATCTGCCGGCGCTGCCGCTGCTTACGCAGCGTCGGACTCAGACGTTGCCGTTGGCTCGTCACCGCGGCGTACCGTCTACCTGGCGTCGACCTCCGCGGCCAAACTGGCGGCGTACTCTCTGCTGCTGTCCCTCCCTGATGCTGACGCGGCCAGATCTCTGCAGAGCAAAGACGTGAAAGTTGAGTATCGAGACGACACTGACGCTAATTTTGTGACCGTTGAGGTGAACTCTAACGAAGGTGACGATAGCGGCGATGAGCGCAATGATGACTTCCAGGAATCTCAGGCGGAGAGTGCGATCCCGAGCTCCGCCAGCAGCCCCGCAGTGAAGAGCGGCGCTGAAATCGTTGAGGATAAAACGAAGCCGCAGCACAAGAGGGTTTACGGGTTGGCAAACGCGGAGGAAGAGGAGGGGGCGCACGCCAGCTGCCGCAAGCCCCGGCTTGTGCGGCTGCATCCTGCGTCGTCGCCGCCGCGATTGAGGAGGGACAGCGCGGCCAAGGCGAGGCAGCTGAAGGCGTGGGCGGTGAGAGCGGATCGGAGAGCAGCTCCGCTCGTGACCACCGCCACCACTGCCGTGGAGAGCCCTCCGCCCCCGGAGCTTAACGCCGCGGCGGCGGCGCAGGACGTGGACTTCCCGCACACGTGCACAAAGTGCGGCGTCGTGTTCAGCCTCTTGCAGGATTTGGAGCGCCATCAGGAGATGTTCTGCGAGGTGAAGGCGTTCAATTGCCACGACTGCGACAAGTCCTTCCGCACAAACTTCCGCCTCTGGAGCCACAGGCAGAGTTCCCACTGGGATGGAGACGTGGCTTCCGATAGCCACAGTGGCTGAGTTGGCGATGCCTCTCGGTCGCTGTCGTTGATAGCATTGTAGTTTGTTGCATGGAAAGGCCCCGGTTCTATTGAAAGGCTTTGTTGTTGTCGTCCAGTCAGCAACGCAGTTTTTCAAGACTTCATCACACACTGTAATGGGTGGCTATAATGGACATTGTTAGCTGTGAGAAGGTGATCTTGAGGTGCATTGAGGTTAACGAACGTACATAACATGGGAGGGCGTATTGGTCAGAGGACATTGAGAAACACGTTGTTTGTCGGTCACCAACAAACTCGTGAAAGCAGACATACATTCTGGCAGCAACACATTCTGGTGGTTCTGGTAGCAGCAGCACATGCACCTGGTGGTCGTGGTGATGCGATTCTCTTCATCTGACTTGATGATTTTTAAAATTTTAAATACGATTAGTGTATTGAGAGGCTCAAGCATAATTTTTTATCTGTTGACCTTTGTAGCTTTACTTAGTTATATTCAAATGTTCAAGCTTTTTAACTCACGTTTCTGTTTACATAGTTCAAATCAATAAAGCTAAGGAAGCACCAGAGGCAACGTTCGATTTGGAAATTTGAGTTGGTGGACACCGGCTCGGCCCTTTGTGTGACCACCAAAAGTATTTCTAAAGAAATTCCGTTTCCATTCTCGATTTAAAAGTGTATCGCTCCACAATGGCTTCCTAATAGCGGAAGAAAGAGCGTTCCAGATGGGCGCAGAAGTTTATCTGAAAGCACGCGATGCGGTAATCATCTGTTTGATGGGCGCTGCGAGGATGACCGGAGTTCTCGCGATGGTTTATGCTCCTTAACGAGATCAGCGAGTTATTGTGGTTCATTTATTCAAAGCACTTCGTGTATAATGAGTGCGAATTAGTGAATTTTAATGGACTCGTCTGGTTAAAATTTTTAAAAATACAGATTGTCTTCTCTGCTCACCTCTTCAACTTTACAATCACCGTTAAGATGCTCTGCTTAAATTTCCATGACTACAGAGTCAAGATTTGATTCGGGAACAAATGTTTCAAATGTTTCGTCTCATTCGTACCACAATCTATACTGCGCTGTCCCATCTCCCATGTTTTCTACTATCGAGCCTGTCTTGTGATGGGCAACATTCTTCAGAAAATCTCCTTCGCCGAAAAGATACCCACCTGAGATGTGTAACCCAGTGACGGCCAGAAACACCACCCCAGGTGTCTTCAAGAAAATCCAATGAACCGCTGCGAATGGATTCTAAGAAGTATCTGCAGTAAAATGCCAATGTACGCCCTCCCGTTTCTCCTACTTTCGCGATAACATCATCGACGTACTGAGACCCAATCCCGTTCTACGTGCTGTGGTAGCTCGCAGTAACGTACTCGACATTTACGAACTTTTGCCCATCGAGGCCCACATTTCTTACGTTCCACGGCGACATTCATGCGTCAGATGTCCCCAAGTGGCACCCCAAGCGTTGTCATCCCTCTTTCATGTGCACACGTACTCCTTTCATCTCCCCCCCCCCCTAAATACCTGTTTGTGACGACTTTTATACGTGGTAAAACGAATAATACATGTCGTATTATATGAAAGGTAATGTCTATGAATAATTTCGATTTAAAGCTTTCGTGACTGCAGGGATTCATCTTCTTGGTGCTTTCGGTAAAGTCACGTAGAAGGGAAATAATAAAATAATAAAAAGTAAAACATAATAAAATAGACAGACCTGTTCTTCACCGGAGGACGGCTGCTTGCGTTGTGGCCGAAACGTCGTGATAATTATTTTATTATGTTTTATTTTAATATGAATAATGTACACTTTTCACACCGATGGTTCTGCAGGATAGATGTTTCGTGAATTACTGAGCACCCTCAGCCTAGGTTCTGTACCACGTTGCGATCCAACATCCCTCGACGTTCGGAAAACCGGCGGCTATGAAATGTTTCTTCGACTAAAAACGCGAATTCGCACTTGCCGACTGAACTGCGTATGCTATTGTTGTTCGGTGGAGCGACCCATCCACGACATGTATGGAGTCATTCATAATAAAGGTTTTTTTTTTAAATACTTTATATTAAGTTCGCTTGCTTGCTTACGACCGTGCAAATCTTTTGGTCGTTTTTTAACCCACTTCCCGTGATCCAATCAAGCTGACATTTTTCACACAGACTCGTTGTGCGTGACAATTAATGTTCGTGAAATTCTTTTTCCTAAATTTTACACTTTTTAGGACAAAAATATATTTAATTACCAATTGCTTAATGCTGCCATGCAATCATCTGACCCATAGGTGGCAGCCATCTCAAGCCAGAGGACGAGAGGACTCTAGCCGCCACGCATATAAAGGATTTATAGTGAAAAACTTTGTTTTTACGGGTTATACTTGTTTTGGGGGTTAGATCGCGTGAGCATCAATGTGTCGTGATCCTCCACCACCCAACACGGCCGGTAAGGTTCGTCACGGAGACATCAGGCGCCAATTTAGTTACAACTTCAGCCCACCGGGGTGTTGTAGAGTAAATCCACATGAGCCTCACGTTGGAGGTGAGTGTTGTGTGTGTGTGTGTAGTGGGGAGCGGTAGTGTAGTAGCGGTGAGGGCGCTGCGATTCAAACCCGACCAACCAACACCGCTGACGATTATCTGAACTAGTGCTGGGCCTCCCCTAGGTCGGCTCAGCCTCGAATAGGAAGACAGGCCACCGGGCGTGGTGCTGGCCACCCATCCCCTCGTCTGCCACAGTGCTCATAGGTGCTGCTACTTGCAAAACAAATGCTTCAACAGTCTGTTAACATCTTGATTTTATCTAGATTTGAAGCTTTCGTGACTGAAGGAATCCATACTCTTTGGTTCTTTCGGTAAAGTCACGTAAGGGTATAAAATAAGTCTCTTAGGTTTTGTTCTGTAAAGTCACGTAGGAAAAAAAAATATAAACAAAATAATAAATTATGTTATTTCTAATAATAAATAATTTTATTTCTATTATTTTCGATAAAAAGAAAACATTTATTAATAAATTATTTTTCATATTTTATAAAAAAAAAAAAATTATTAATATTTTTTCTTTTATTTCTATAACAAAATATTTTATTTCTATAATAGAAAAAAAATATTTTATTTCTATAATGACTTTACCGAATCCTTGCAGTCACGAAAGCTTCAAATCTAGAAATAAAATAAGTCTCTTAAGACTTTACTTTGGGGGGTGGTCTGTGTAGCCCAAGTGTTGTAGTGATTTAGTCTGGGAAGAACCAACCCCCCTCTACCTATCTCCTTGTCTGTGGTGGACAATAACGCTGTGGTGGACACTAACGCAGTGGTGGACACTAACGCAGTGGTGGATGTGAGCAATGCCATGGGAGCGAAGGCCGCTCACGTGGCCACCACAGCTGACAACGGGGGGGGACTCTGGGATGGGTGCGAGGGGCTGGTGGGGTCACTGCCCCCCCGCCACCGTCGATTTAGTTTCCACAAAACTACGAGTTGCTTCCATTTGTTTTGTTGAACCGTGACGCGTTTCATGGCGCTGGCCGCATGGGCGGTTTAACCACACCGCTCCCCTACTCCTCACTACTCCCTCACTATCAAGTTCCCCTCCGTGATCCCTCACCACTCACCCCCCTCACCGCTCACCCCCCACCTCTCACCACCCCCCCCCTCACTACTCACCCCCCCCCTCACCGCTCACCTCACCGCTCAACCCCCCCCCCCACCGCTCACCCCCCCCCCTCACCGCTCACCCCCCCCCCCTCACCGCTCACCCCCCCCCTCACCGCTCACCCCCCCCCCTCACCACTCACCCCCCCCTCACCGCTCACCCTCCCCCTCACCGCTCACCCCCCCCCCTCACCACTCACCCCCCCCCTCACCGCTCACCCCCCCCCCTCACCGCTCACCCCCCCCCCCTCTCACCACTCATCTCCCCCCCACCGCTCACCCCCCCCCCTCACCGCTCACCCCCCACTTCTCACCACCCCCCCCCCTCACTACTCACCCCCCCCCCTCACCGCTCACCCCCCCCCCCTCACCGCTCACCCCCCCTCTCACCGCTCACCCCCCCCCCTCACCGCTCACCCCCCCCCCTCACCGCTCACCCCCCCCCCCCTCACCACTCACCCCCCCCCCTCACCGCTCACCCCCCCCCCTCGCCGCTCACCCCCCACCTCTCACCACCCCCCCCCCTCACTACTCACCACCCCCCCCCCTCACTACTCACCCCCCCCCCTCACCGCTCACCCCCCCTCACCGCTCACCCCCCCCCCCCTCACCGCTCACCCCCCCCCTCACCGCTCACCCCCCCCCCCTCACCGCTCACCCCCCCCCCCCTCACCGCTCACCCCCCCCCCTCACCGCTCACCCCCCCCCCTCACCGCTCACCCCCCCTCACCGCTCACCCCCCCCCCCTCACCGCTCACCCCCCCCCCCTCACCGCTCACCCCCCCCCCCTCACCGCTCACCCCCCCCCCTCACCGCTCACCCCCCCCCCTCACCGCTCACCCCCCCCCCTCACCGCTCACCCCCCCTCACCGCTCACCCCCCCCCCTCACCGCTCACCCCCCCCCCTCACCGCTCACCCCCCCCCCTCACCGCTCACCCCCCCCCCTCACCGCTCACCCCCCCCCTCACCGCTCACCCCCCCCCCTCACCGCTCACCCCCCCTCACCGCTCACCCCCCCCCCCTCACCGCTCACCCCCCCCCTCACCACTCACCCCCCCCTCACCACTCACCCCCCCCCCCTCACCGCTCACCCCCCCCCCCTCACCGCTCACCCCCCACCTCTCACCACCCCCCCCCCTCACCACTCATCTCCCCCTCACTTATTTTTTTCCCGCGTCAACAATCGATTCGGCTCACGGAATCGAATAGGAGTCGATACATCGATTCATCCCGGCCGCCCCTCCCCGTCACCCCCCCCCCAACCGCATCACGTGACGCGCGGGGGATGCGTGGCCGCGGAGGGATATAAACCCGCGCGCGCTCCGCTGTGCTCCGCCCTTCCCCCCCGCGCGCGCTCAGCTCCCTCCGCACACCGTCGCGTCTGCGCATGCGCGCATCTTGCAGCTAGTCCCTGCTCACCCCCCCCCCCCTCAAATTTTTTGTTTCTTCTAAGCGACGCTGCGTTGGCGATTAGCGCTGCGTTTTAATCAAACTCTCGTTATCGAAGGGCGGCGCAAGTAGTCCTAGAGGGGGTAAGGTAGAGAGGGGAGGGGGGGGGCATCGACTCGTCGGACAAGCCCGGCTCGCACGTGAGTTTACACGCGCGTTCAACCCGTGATTGTTGTGGTGGTCGTGGTGGTTGTTGTTGTTTGTTGTTGCGATGGGTGTTGTTATGGAAGCTGCTCGCGTCTTTGGCGGGGGGGCGGGGGGGCAGGGGGTCGATGTTGCTGCAGATATTTTAATTTTTGTGGGTCGCGATGCTAAAATATTCAGCACCGCGGCCTCGTCTGGAGAGGCCTGCACTGTACCGCGATCGCACTGTACACCAATCGCACTGTACCGCCAATGCACTGTACGCAAATCGCACTGTACCGCCAAGGCACCGTACGCAAATCGAACTACCGTGATTGCATTGCACACTGTACACCGATCGCACTGTACCGCGATTGCATCGCGCGCCAATCGCACTGTACCACGATCGCACTGTATACACGGCACTGTACCGCGATCGCACTGTAGACACGGCGCACTGTATCGCGATCGCACTGTACGTCGACCCCCTCTCTCCCCCCCTCTCCACTGTACCAGCACTGTACACCGACCCCCCATCCCCCCCCTCCCCTCTCCCCCCCTCCCCCCTCCCCCCTCCCCCTCGCGTCAGTGACGACGCGTGGCGACATTGAAAGTCGCCACGCGCACAGCGAATTTGGCCATCATCGATATCCGAGCAATAATCGCCCGCTGATCACCGCGTCGAACACAACCGTCACTCATCCTTGACGTGCTAATTGTACTGCACATTCACTACTAATTGAACTGCACATTCACTACTAATTGAACTGCACATTCACTACTAATTGAACTGCACATTCACTACTAATTGAACTGCACATTCACTACTAATTGAACTGCACATTCACTACTAATTGAACTGCACATTCACTACTAATTGTACTACACATTCACTACTAATTGAACTGCACATTCACTACTAATTGAACTGCACATTCACTACTAATTGAACTGCACATTCACTACTAATTGAACTGCACATTCACTACTAATTGTACTGCACATTCACTACTAATTGAACTGCACATTCACTACTAATTGAACTGCACATTCACTACTAATTGAACTGCACATTCACTACTAATTGTACTGCACATTCACTACTAATTGAACTGCACATTCACTACTAATTGAACTGCACATTCACTACTAATTGAACTGCACATTCACTACTAATTGTACTGCACATTCACTACTAATTGAACTGCACATTCACTACTAATTGTACTGCACATTCACTACTAATTGAACTGCACATTCACTACTAATTGTACTACACATTCACTACTAATTGAACTGCACATTCACTACTAATTGTACTGCACATTCACTACTAATTGTACTACACATTCACTACTAATTGTACTACACATTCACTACTAATTGAACTGCACATTCACTACTAATTGTACTGCACATTCACTACTAATTGAACTGCACATTCACTACTAATTGTACTACACATTCACTACTAATTGTACTGCACATTCACTACTAATTGAACTGCACATTCACTACTAATTGTACTGCACATTCACTACTAATTGAACTGCACATTCACTACTAATTGTACTGCACATTCACTACTAATTGTACTACACATTCACTACTAATTGTACTGCACATTCACTACTAATTGTACTGCACATTCACTACTAATTGTACTGCACATTCACTACTAATTGTACTGCACATTCACTACTAATTGAACTACACATTCACTACTAATTGTACTGCACATTCACTACTAATTGAACTGCACATTCACTACTAATTGTACTGCACATTCACTACTAATTGTACTGCACATTCACTACTAATTGTACTGCACATTCACTACTAATTGAACTGCACATTCACTACTAATTGTACTGCACATTCACTACTAATTGAACTGCACATTCACTACTAATTGTACTGCACATTCACTACTAATTGAACTGCACATTCACTACTAATTGTACTGCACATTCACTACTAATTGTGCTGCACATTCACTACTAATTGTACTGCACATTCACTACTAATTGTGCTGCACATTCACTACTAATTGTACTGCACATTCACTACTAATTGTGCTGCACATTCACTACTAATTGTACTGCACATTCACTACTAATTGTACTGCACATTCACTACTAATTGTACTGCACATTCACTACTAATTGTACTGCACATTCACTACTAATTGTGCTGCACATTCACTACTAATTGTACTGCACACTCACTACTAATTGTACTGCACACTCACTACTAATTGTACTGCACACTCACTACTAATTGTACTGCACATTCACTACTAATTGTACTGCACATTCACTACTAATTGTACTGCACACTCACTACTAATTGTACTACACATTCACTACTAATTGTACTGCACATTCACTACTAATTGTACTGCACATTCACTACTAATTGTACTACACACTCACTACTAATTGTACTGCACATTCACTACTAATTGTACTGCACACTCACTACTAATTGTACTGCACATTCACTACTAATTGTACTGCACATTCACTACTAATTGTACTGCACATTCACTACTAATTGTACTGCACATTCACTACTAATTGTACTGCACACTCACTACTAATTGTACTGCACACTCACTACTAATTGTACTGCACACTCACTACTAATTGTACTGCACATTCACTACTAATTGTACTGCACATTCACTACTAATTGTACTGCACACTCACTACTAATTGTACTGCACATTCACTACTAATTGTACTGCACACTCACTACTAATTGTACTGCACATTCACTACTAATTGTACTGCACATTCACTACTAATTGTACTGCACATTCACTACTAATTGTACTGCACATTCACTACTAATTGTGCTGCACATTCACTACTAATTGTACTGCACATTCACTACTAATTGTACTGCACATTCACTACTAATTGTACTGCACATTCACTACTAATTGTACTGCACATTCACTACTAATTGAACTGCACATTCACTACTAATTGTACTGCACACTCACTACTAATTGTACTACACATTCACTACTAATTGTACTGCACACTCACTACTAATTGTACTGCACACTCACTACTAATTGTACTGCACATTCACTACTAATTGAACTGCACATTCACTACTAATTGAACTACACATTCACTACTAATTGTACTGCACATTCACTACTAATTGTACTGCACACTCACTACTAATTGTACTGCACACTCACTACTAATTGTACTGCACATTCACTACTAATTGTACTGCACATTCACTACTAATTGTACTGCACATTCACTACTAATTGAACTGCACATTCACTACTAATTGTACTGCACATTCACTACTAATTGTACTGCACATTCACTACTAATTGAACTGCACATTCACTACTAATTGTACTGCACATTCACTACTAATTGAACTGCACATTCACTACTAATTGTACTGCACATTCACTACTAATTGAACTGCACATTCACTACTAATTGTACTGCACATTCACTACTAATTGAACTGCACATTCACTACTAATTGTACTGCACATTCACTACTAATTGAACTGCACATTCACTACTAATTGTACTGCACATTCACTACTAATTGTACTGCACATTCACTACTAATTGTACTGCACATTCACTACTAATTGTACTGCACATTCACTACTAATTGAACTGCACATTCACTACTAATTGTACTGCACATTCACTACTAATTGAACTGCACATTCACTACAAATTGTACTGCACATTCACTACTAATTGTACTGCACATTCACTACTAATTGAACTGCACATTCACTACTAATTGTACTGCACATTCACTACTAATTGTACTACACATTGACTACTAATTGTACTGCACATTCACTACTAATTGAACTGCACATTCACTACTAATTGTACTGCACATTCACTACTAATTGTACTGCACATTCACTACTAATTGTACTGCACATTCACTACTAATTGAACTGCACATTCACTACTAATTGTACTGCACATTCACTACTAATTGAACTGCACATTCACTACTAATTGTACTGCACATTCACTACTAATTGTACTACACATTGACTACTAATTGTACTGCACATTCACTACTAATTGTACTACACATTGACTACTAATTGTACTGCACATTCACTACTAATTGTGCTGCACATTCACTACTAATTGTACTGCACATTGACTACTAATTGTACTGCACATTCACTACTAATTGAACTACACATTCACTGCGGCGTATACTAATCGCTGCATTGACCGAACCTGCTATATACAAAGATAAAGATCCCCTATTTAGCCTTAACAGATTGTAGGGGCAAGTGCTGTTAGCGAGCACCTATGAAGGCCGGCACGGCACACGAGGGGGTGGGTGGCCAACACCACGCCCGGCCGCCTTTGTCTCCCTAGTGACGGTGTATATACCGCACCAGGTACTCATTTGAGGCTGAGTCGACCTAGGGGAGGCCCAGGACCGGTTCAGATAATCGTCACTGGTGTTGGTAGCCGTGAGCGGGAATCGAACCCGGGTCGCCGGGTTCATAGCGCAGCGTAGCGCTACTGCTACACTACCGCTCCCCACTACAAACACTCTCACACACAAACACTCGCACACGCACACAAACACTCGCACACAAACACTCACACACAAACACAAACACTCACACACAAACACACGCATACAAACACACACACAAACACACGCATACAAACACTCACACAAACACTCGCACACAAACACACGCACACAAACACTCGCACACAAACACTCACACACAAACACACGCATACAAACACACGCACACAAACACAAACACTCACTCACACAAACACAAACACTCACACACAAACACACACACACAAACACATGCACACAAACACTCACACACAAACACTCACACACAAACACACGCACACAAACACTCACACACGCACACAAACACTCACACACGCACACAAACTCACACACACAAACACTCACACACATAAACACTCACACACAAACACTCACACACAAACACTCACACACAAACACACAGACACACGCACAAACACACACCGACACTCTCACAAACACTCACACACGCACACAAACACTCTCACAAACACTCACACACGCACACAAACACTCACACACACAAACACTCACACACACAAACACTCACACACACATACACTTACACACACAAACACTCACACACACAAACACTCACACATACAAACACTCACACAAACTCACACACACAAACACTCATACACACACAAACTCACACACTCACACACAAACACTCACACACACACACAAACACTCATACACACACAAACTCACACACTCACACACAAACACTCACACACACAAACACTCATACACACACAAACTCACACACTCACACACAAACACTCACACACACACACACACAAACACTCATACACACACAAACTCACACACACACAAACACTCATACACACACAAACTCACACACTCACACACACAAAAACTCACACACTCCGTACTAGTCACACTGCACGTAGCGCACTGCCCATTGTCCCGACATCGTCCGCTGCGTTCGCCAGCCACCAACCTTACCTCAGCTGCTCTCCTGCCTGGCCTGACAGCCAAATGTGACCCCGTTGTGTGTTTGTTTTGTGTGTGCGTGGGCCGTGTGAGCGTCAAGACTATTGGGTAACATCAGCAGCGAGCACGTTAACACCGGCTCTGTAGAGCGACTCAGTCCAACACGAGTACCTGGTTCGGTGTGTAAAACATCATAATTTGGGAGATAAAGCCGTCTGGGTGTGGTGCGACTATTAATATTTACCATTCTTCATTTGCCCGGTAAGACCCACGGAGATATTTGGCAAATTTTTTCAACCAAGTGGCTTGTGGAAATTGATAGCAGCCAAATGCGATTAAACGCACGTTGATTCCAAATGGGGAGATAATAAAAAAAATCATAGAACCCGAGGAAAAATCCACGCGACCACGGGGAGAGAGAGAGACGCAAACCCCAAATATACAGCAGCAGGCATCAGGGTCCGGGATCGAACCCACGAACCTGCTGTATACCAGGCGAGGTAGTTAACATCTCCCCACCGTGGCTACTGACCACACCACCCCCTCGTGTGCCGTGTCAAGCATTAATCGGAGCCCTTGCTCCCCACCCAGCAGTCTTTGTCTAAACGTGTGGGGAACCTTTGTCTTGTCACGCTCCGTAGCGTGCTGTCAGTGCCTGGCCTTGGCTTCAGTGTCTGCTGCACGGACGCCTGAGCCGTCTAAATGTCACACGGTTTGCGGCCAATGCGAGTCGTATTTGATTATTTTTTTGGGTCAGATCTGCGTGGAGTACAATGCCAATATGAATGTGTGTGTGTCAGCAGAGCGGTAGTGCAGCGGTTAGCGCTACGCTACGCTACGGATCTGGTGACCCGAGTTCGATTCCCGCTCACGGCCAACACCGGTGACGATTATCTGAACCAGTCCTGGGCCTCCCCTAGGTCGACTCGGCCTCAAATGAGTACCTGCTGGGGTGTGTAAAAACATGGCCACTGGGGTGACAAAGGCCGGGCGTGGTGTTGGCCACCCACCCCTTCGTGTGCCGTGCCGGCCTTCATAGGTGTTACTCACTAACAGGATGTGCCCCAACACTCTGTTCAGGCTATACGGGGGATCTTTGTTAACATCGTGAGCATGTTCTTATTCATGGTTCTTACGGTAAAGTCACGTAGAAGGGAAATAAAAAAATAACAAAAAAAAAAAATTCTCACGACGTTTCGATTGCAACACAAGCAATCATCATCAGGTGTGATAACCACAGCAAGAACATTTTTTGAAAAAATGTACGATGCCACGAAACGCTCGTGTGAATTTTATTGTTTTATTTATAAAACTGTTTTTCACAGCTGTCATGTAGGGGCGGGTTAAGAACGTTAGGTAAACAAATCACCCAAACACCTACAAATATAACTAAAACCATCCCCATCCTACCAGGCAAAGGCCACTGAGGTATTAACTTAATTTTCAGAAGCGACCTGGCCACAAATGATAGATCAACGAAGCGGACGGTGGGAGGGTGAACAATGCACCATCATACAATTCGCACGATTCGCGAATGCTCTCTCCTCCAGTGTACGATTCCAACAGCATGTTGTTATCCTTTGGGTTTTAGCAGTAACGATACTCTGGCCTCACCAATCTCAGTGTCACTTAAGGTAAAACACGGTTTATCGGCTCTGGTGAGCTTTCTGGCTTTAACCTTGTCATCGGGTGGCTTGCCGTAAAACAATCGCATCGTGTTACATTTTCGATCTGCCGTTCACGAAAAAAAAAGACGTGAATTTTAAAAAACTTTTTTTAAACCGACTTTAGAAAAAAATCTGGTGCATCGTGGTGAAAAATCCATGCTAACGTTAATCGATGTCTCGGCAGAAGCGACGTTTCTCAACGGCTGTTTTGGCGTACACGAGGTGTCTCCTGCGATGATTTGTGCATCGTTGGCGCGTCCAGCGTTGCTTCCATGCCCACGTGTGCAGTGGAGGGGGTGGGGGTTGTTGGTCGTATTGCACCATCCGCAGAGTGAAACAGAAATTGGAAGCATTGAGGCACGGGTGCTCATCTGTTTTGGTTTACAGCCCTGAGCCAGCACTGGTGGATATTCCACGTTGCTATGGTGGGGGCAAAGTCAACCACTGTTGACTTTCTCCACAGAGTAGTACTCAATCGGCCCCCGGGAGTGACAATCGGTTGTCGACACCCAACCAAGGATTTGAACTCGCAACCTCCCGATAGCGGGAGACGCCTTGGGCGGTGTGCCGAGGTGCGTCGCCGTTCTCCCACAAACTTCTCCCGAAGCGGGGTCGCGTGGGCCGGGCACGCGCACACGACGGCATGTCGCTTCAGTGCCACGGGGGCCGAGCGTGAACGCGAGTGGCCCCCGTGCTTTGAAACAACATTTTTGAGCCGCTTGGGCAAAATTGCGTTGAAAAAGCAAAAGTGAGCAATGGTGGTTTTGGGTGGGGTTTGGGGCGGATTGTTCAGTCGCTGAGAGGAAACGAGGCACATCCGACAGCCGTCTGGTGAATGTTCCCGGCACCGTTTGCTTGAGAAGCAAGGCAGGCCCGGGACTGGTTTAATATCCTCGCTGATTCTCGTCGTTGGAACAATGCCCCCCCCCCCCCACGGCTCCTGTCGCTAAAATCTGCAGCTGCCGGGTCAGCTGGCCCACGGTGTTGTTGATGAGACAGAAGGTGGAAGGCCTGCCGACGTGTGTCAACACTCCGCTTCCCATTAATGACATTAATCCCCCTCGTCCCGCCGTTTATTTTTAACGCCCGAGAGACATCTTGTGCTCGGCCGTTTTTTTTTAGGTCTTGGGGACTGAGCGACAATTACGAGAGCGGCGTTTCCCGAGCACAGGCCGAGTCCGGCTACGTTTGGGAAAAGGCTCCGTCAAAAACGGGCGTCTTGAATCGTCGGCGTCGCGGTCTTTTTGGTTTCACGTCCGCCCCGTCTCGTTATGTCGTTTCGTTGCGGCTCCGAAGTCCCCTGACCCTTGTTGATCGGTCGGTCGTTCGTTGGTTGGTTCCGCGGGAACGCTTAAGAAATGTACGATGACGCGAAACAAAAAATTCGGCGCTCCGATGGTCACAAGCGGCGCACGTTTCCGAAGCCTTACTACGTTTTCAAAATAACCAAAAAATCCCCTCGTCCTCCTGGATCATGTCGTGCTGCAGCAAGACGCACCTCCGGCGTGGCCTCGCCGCTGAGAAGGAGACGGAAGGCAACGAGCGGAAAAGCTGTTTTGATACAAATGTTATTTATCCGAGCGCCACGCGCAGATTCTCCCTGACGATGATCTCTTCTCTATTGCTAGGGACCGTTAGCAAGCGCCGGAAAATGGCTGAGAATGCCGAGGATGACGTTAACTTGCTTAGTGCCAAGCAGCTCTCCACGCTGCTGCAAGAGCTGTGGGAGCTGCGTGAGCGCGGCTCCTTCTGCGACGTCGTGGTGGAGGTGCAGAGCCGCCGCTACCTGGCGCACAAGGCGGTGCTGAGCAGCACCAGCGGCTACTTCCGCAGCCTCTTCCTGGGCGCCCCCTGCAGCAGCATGGGCCCCTTCGTGGTGGACTTTGTCTCCATGGGAACGTTCGAGCAGGTGCTGGGCTACGTGTACCGCGGCGACGTGACGGTGAGCCGCGCCGACGTGCGCCCGCTGCGCCGCGCCGCCAGGAAGCTGGAGCTGCGCTGCCTGGTGGAGGCGTGCGAGCCGTACGTCGGCGGCGGCGACGACGACGAGGAGGAGGAGGACGACGAAGACGACGACCACCTCGCCTTCGACGGCGGCGATAACGCGGCCGAAGAGAACGGCGGGTCCAACGGGCGCGAGGACGACCCCTTCGACGTCGAGAACGACTTCTCGGCCGTCGCCGCGGCCGACGTGGCCCCGGCCGCGGACTGCGGCGGCTGGAACGGAGAGAAAGAAGATTGCGCGGACGAGGAGCGCGGCGACGCGGGCGACGCGGGCGGCCTGTTGGACGACTACGGCGGTCGCGCCGCCTCTCCCGCGCACGCCATCAAGAGCGAGCCCCAGTGCGACCCGCCCGCCGAGGGGCACGCGTGGCCCGTGAAGGCCGAAGAGCTCGGCGGCCGAGCCGACTGCCTCTACGCGGACGCCGGCGACGGGGCCGCGCCGCCCGGCGGCGAAGGCCTCGACGAGGAGGAGGACGGCGACGGCCGCTGGCGCCGCGTCCCGCCGCTCGGCCTCGAGCCGGAGCCGGCGGCGACACCGGCGCCGTCGTCGGCGAGCGTCTCGCCGGAGAAGTACTACCGGCACGCGGGGGGGGGGGGGCCCGCCCGAGCGGGTGCAGTGCGGCGCGTGCGGGGAGCCGATGGACGCCAGCGTGTCGCTGCTGCGCGAGCACTCGTGCACGCACCTTGACCTGGAGCGCCTCGAGTGCCGCCTGTGCGGGGCGCGCTTCGCCTACATCAGCGAGGCGGTGGAGCACGCGCTGGCGCACACGGGCGTGCCGGTGATGGCGTGCGCGCACTGCGGCCGCCGCTTCGTGTCGGAGCGGCTCATGGGCGTCCACGCCTCGGGGCGCTGCCGCAAGAACCGCGGCCCGCGGGGCGGCGGCGGCCGCTCGGCCCTGCCGCACCACCCGGCGGGGGCGTCGCCGGCGCTTGCCGACTGCGCCGAGCGACTGCCGTGCAAGGTGTGCGCCGAGCCGCTGGCGCAGAGCATGTCGGCGCTGCGCGAGCATGGGCGCCTGCACGTGGACGCGGAGCGTCACGCCTGCCGGGTGTGCGGCCTGCAGATGACGTCGAGCGGCAACCTCGTCAAGCACTCGCTGCTGCACATCGGCATCCTGCTGTTCTGCTGCGACTCCTGCAGCAAGAAATTCCTCTTCAAGAACCAGCTGGAGAGGCACCACAAGATCCGGTGCTGCGGCGGAGCGATGGGGGGGTTTGGCGGCACCGCCGCGGTGGGCGAGTGACGCCCCGGCGTACGCCGATTTACGCGTCGCCCACCCCGCTTCTGAATCGAAGACGTTGTTAGCCGTCGTTGCGGTTTGGGCTCGTGGCGTTGCAGGCGGTCGTGCGTATGAGCCTCGAGGGGACGGTCACGGTCGTTGGCCTGGCACGGAGAGTGGTGGCCAGGTGAGTGCAGGTTGAGGTGGCAAGTCGCTAACCGAAGAGGGACGTGGTCTAAAGATGGTTCAGTGACTGTTGGTAGAAAAAAAAAATTGGCATGGAAAATAAAAGTAACGTCTGAAACAAAGCAATGTTAAATGGAATACAGAATTGCATAAAATGTGTTTTATTTTATTATCACGGACTTACGCACGAATATATTCCATTGAGCAAGCAAAATAAACAACAACAACAACAGGAACATGAAAAGTGTGTTCGGGAAAATTAAAGGAAGAACTGACACAGAATGGCTTGACAACATCAGAGATTGATGCCAGAAAGATGTGGCCACGACTTGAGCATATTGTATTGGCACTACAAGACAGAGGAAAGTGGAAACACATCACGGCATGTGCAGTGGACACCATGGACCGTGATGATGATGGTGATGAAGAAACATAAAACGATAAACATCTGAACTCAAAAATGTGCGTTTGAGAATTTTAAGACATTTGTGTTTTGTTTTTTTACCCACGTAAAATATCGTTAAAGTTAGCTTCTTGTACGTTCCTGCCTGCCGAAAAGTGATTTCAAATGGTTGTGTTCCTGCTCGGTAATAAGGGGTTGAACGTTAAAAAGTCATTATAAGCCTGGTTATTTTTGTGTTTTGCAGTAGTCTGGGAATGTGACTGCAGTTTCGGATCAAAGCCTCTATATTCATTTACGGGGGTTACCTTGGCAGAATAAACCAAACGGATCGTTCAGTTGTGAGCTTTAGAGATTTCGGCGTGGTGGGGGGTTCGGCTTTTTGTAAAACAAAGATCCCGTGCGGCTTCACCGATGCAAATTGTCACAAACGGTGACCGGTGATTGAGAGCGTCTAATGAGCGACTTGCAAGCTGGACGGCCGGAGGGAGAGGTCCCCGTACGCACCCACCAGTTCGTGGGCTTTCCCAAACAAAAGAAAGACAGATGTACATCGCACCTACCTAGTTTTCGGTGTTTATTTTACCGTCATTTGTATTTGCGATAATAGAATTGGTGACTATTTATTTCGCTACCTTACGGGAGAGGGGGTGGGGGCGTCTCCGCTGCTGTGTTGCACTACCGTGTTGCACTGTCGGTCAGAGAAGGCCGGTGTTCAACAGGCGTGCATGTGTGCGCATGTGTGCACGTGTGTGCGCCGAACTGGAACAGTCCCATCAGTGAGCTCCTCTGGAAAGAAGAGCGGCGCTCATGATAACGAGTGTAGCACCTGGCGGTTAAAACTCTGCAAGTTGCCACAGCTGGAGTGCATCTGCCAGTCATCTCAGTCGGTCAACCCATGGCACACAGGTGTATTCTGTAACCTGGCAGCGGCGAGCCTTCGACACTTCACGCGATGGCCTAAAAGTGCACCTAGCCTGGCACGAGCGCCGTGATGTCACCGCCAATTAGTGGCGAATGGCGGTGGCTGCTGTTGCTGAGGCTGTGACTCCAGTCTTGACGCGATGATACTCTGTACCAGGTTTTCCACTGAACATTGGATACTTTGTAACGTAAAGGGTGGCGTTGCTTGTGTCCAGCCCTTTAGGATTTACTTGTCTCTACCCCTCAATTAAATAACACTGGTCAACAACAACAAAAAACTTTTTTTCTGGCCTGGACTTTTGCATCTGTTTTAGACTAATTTCAGGGTGCTGATTCTAAATATGATCTCAGATTTGCTCTATCACATCGATTTTTATGCAATCGGCATACCCCATTTTCATTGATTTTACCCGAAATTAACTCTGTCACTTATGATTGCAAGTTGGTGCGAGTCAGTGACTGCTTTAGTGTTAACATATGGCGCTGTATTTTTAGGATAGTGTGTTTATAATATAATTTTATGTAGATATCCACATTTATTTAATATTTTTCTTCTGCAGTTTTTATTGAAAATGCAATATTTGATATCTCAAAAACCTGATGTGATAGACAAAAACTGATGCCAGATTTGGAATCAGCACCCCAAAGTACCTTAGAACCGTTGGAATACCTTATGCCAGAAAAAGTGTGACCAGTGATATCTTCATTTTTGTTCTACTCTCCCTTACCATGCTGAGCTGTCCTCAACCACCCAGCACTGCAGCCTCCTACCACTCGCCTTGGCCTTTCGCATGGTGTGCCTATCTCCCCATCTCCGCCCCCCCCCCCCCCTCATCTTTGTACAGCTACTTGAGATGCGGTCACATTTTCGATGCTATGGGAATCCAAATTCTGATTTATATTGCACCGGTGCCGGACTCGACCAGACCGATCTCCCTGGGAATCTGCGTGGGCTGCGAGCGACCGTCTGCTGGAGCTCCGATGATGATGAAGCCTCCGTCAGCGCTTTTACACCTTCTGAGCGGGGGGTCTCTTCGTGGCTCTCGGGTCTGTGTGCGTCTGCGTGAGTCTATAGCTCTCTGTGTGTGAGAAGGTGCTGCCAGTGCTTTCCTGTTTCTCACTGGGCCTCTATTTTGAGTCATTGGTTACCTGCGTGAATTTGGGTTTCTGTGTGCACCTATAGGTTCCTGTGTGAATCTGTGGAGCTGCGCTTGAGTTTACCGGTCTCTTTCGGTCTCTGTTTAAGAAAGCGCCGACGGTGTAGCCATATATCGGTGCACTCCGGCTTTTCAACTATTCCATGGTGCGCTGCATGCATCGTCACTTTTCAGACTGGGAAAACCCAGGACGGAGTTTGTAGCTTCGTCAACCCGGAGCCAGGAGCCGCAGCTGTTCCCACGTTGTGACTGCCGCTCGCATAAACTGCTACCACTCGCAGGAATGAGATAAGCAGGGCGCGCATGTGCCAGCGTCCCTAGGGGAGCCATACAATCTGCGGCACAAGCCGCCGGTTAGCCGGCTGTTAGGAGGGAGGATTGGTGGGTCATGCAGAGATTATTGTGAGTGTGCGTTCTTGTGTGCGAGGTCCAACCCGGGGTCAGGGTGACGGGGTTGGGAGGTCAGGTTGACGGGGTCGGGGTGACGGTGAGGGGGCCGGGTGACTGGCCGGTGGTTGAGTGATGTCGGAATCGCTTGTTTTTGCAGCCATCATGCATCCACAACGCTTTTGTGATGCAAACATCGTGTTTTTCGCGCAACAGACTATTGCAAGCAATCCTCGTGTGTGTTCCGGGTAAGGAAAGGTATTGGGCGTTTGTTCTTTCAAGCTCTTGACACACACTACTGCGGGCGTCTTCACTTGAATCACGAGTGGCTCGCTCCACGAAGCGCCCTGCTCCGCCCTGAAGCGACCTCGCGCAGGGCGAACGACCGAGGTGGCGGCATTTTCAACAAAGATTCGCGCCCAGCAAAGCAGCATTGAGGATGAAAAATATCCGTCGAAGCAATCGGTGGACAGTTTACTGTGCGTGCCCTTGCGGTTGATGAATTTACTCGGAACAGGCAGCACTGTGGGCTGAGTTGATCCACTAGCAGTAAGCAAATACAAGCTGACCTCTCTGTACGTACGTATGTTGAACTTCTTTCGCACCGTACGTAGCCAACCGTTGCATAATCCGTAGGTGCAGAGGGGAGAAGAAGGGCAAACGTGTTTTAGTCACTCGGTCTATGCGCTTTCCAGACCACCGGCATTGAAGGCTGCTTGGACAAATACACGTGCTGTTTACAGAATCAGAATTTTATTTATATTGGAGGAATCCGATGAGCTATGAAGCTCTTTTTTACACATGTCCAGTTGGGGGGCTCGGGGTAAGAACGTTA
This sequence comes from Lampetra planeri, assembly GCF_965212315.1. Classification (NCBI taxonomy): domain Eukaryota; kingdom Metazoa; phylum Chordata; class Hyperoartia; order Petromyzontiformes; family Petromyzontidae; genus Lampetra; species Lampetra planeri. Next base: position 5,756,344 of record NC_136157.1, read on the forward strand.
CAACAACAAACAGTACACAAATACAATAGGAGTGGCAAAGGTAAACAAATCATGCAAACACATACAGCGAGGGAAAAAAGTATTTGATCCCCTGCTGATTTTGTACGTTTTCCCACTGACAAAGAAATAATCAGTCTATAATCTTAATGGTAGGTTTATTTGAACAGTGATAGACAGAATAACAACAAAAATTCAGAAAAACGCATGTCAAAAATGTTATAAATTGATTTGCATTTTAATGAGGGAAATAAGTATTTGACCCCCTCTCAATCAGAAAGATTTCTGGCTCCCAGGTGTCTTTTATACAGGTAACGAGCTGAGATTAGGAGCACACTCTTAAAGGGAGTGCTCCTAATCTCAGCTTGTTACCTGTATAAAAGACACCTGTTCACAGAAGCAATCAATCAATCAGATTCCAAACTCTCCACCATGGCCAAGACCAAAGAGCTCTCCAAGGATGTCAGGGACAAGATTGTAGACCTACACAAGACTGGAATGGGCTACAAGACCATTGCCAAGCAGCTTGGTGAGAAGGTGACAACAGTTGGTGCGATTATTTGCAAATGGAAGAAACACAAAAGAACTGTCAATCTCCCTCGGCCTGGGGCTCCATGCAAGATCTCACCTCGTGGAGTTGCAATGATCATGAGAACGGTGAGGAATCAGCCCAGAACTACACGGGAGGATCTTGTCAATGATCTCAAGGCAGCTGGGACCATAGTCACCAAGAAAACAGTTGGTAACACACTACGCCGTGAAGGACTGAAATCCTTCAGCGCCCGCAAGGTCCCCCTGCTCAAGAAAGCACATATACATGTCCATCTGAAGTTTGCCAATGAACATCTCAATGATTCGGAGGACAACTGGGTGAAAGTGTTGTGGTCAGATGAGACCAAAATGGAGCTCTTTGGCATCAACTCAACTCGCCGTGTTTGGAGGAGGAGGAATGCTGCCTATGACCCCAAGAACACCATCCCCACCGTCAAACATGGAGGTGGAAACATTACGCTTTGGGGGTGTTTATCTGCTAAGGGGACAGGACAACTTCACCGCATCAAAGGGACGATGGACGGGGCCATATACCGTCAAATCTTGGGTGAGAACTCCTTCCCTCAGCCAGGGCATTGAAAATGGGTGGGTATTCCAACATGACAATGACCCAAAACACACGGCCAAAGCAACAAAGGAGTGGCTCAAGAAGAAGCACATTAAGGTCCTGGAGTGGCCTAGCCAGTCTCCAGACCTTAATCCCATAGAAAATCTGTGGAGGGAGCTGAAGGTTCAAGTTGCCAAACCATAGCCTCGAAACCTTAATGACTTGGAGAAGATCTGCAAAGAGGAGTGGGACAAAATCCCTCCTGAGATGTGTACAAACCTGGTGGCCAACTACAAGAAACGTCTGACCTCTGTGATTGCCAACAAGGGTTTTGCCACCAAGTACTAAGTCATGTTTTGCAGAGGGGTCAAATACTTATTTCGCTCATTAAAATGCAAATCAATTTATAACATTTTTGACATGCGTTTTTCTGGATTTTGTTGTTATTCTGTCTCTCACTGTTCAAATAAACCTACCATTAAAATTATAGACTGATCATTTCTTTGTCAGTGGGCAAACGTACAAAATCAGCAGGGGATCAAATACTTTTTTCCCTCACTGTACTAATAAAACTGAACCATCCCCATCCTACCAGGCAAAGCCCACTGAGGTATTAACTTGTTTTTCAGAAGCAACCTGGCTGGCTCGACAAAGTGACCCATCATTTGGACATTATAGCAGCCTACGTAATCTAAATAATCTACGTGGAGAGGCGGAGTGTAGTTGCGCATTGCGATTTGCTTTCAGCCGTGATGCTCCACACAATCCTCTCGTTTACGCCACTCGCTGTGGGTTTTCCAGTTCGCATCCAGGTCGGGGGGTCGACTCAACCCATCATCCTTCTGGGGTCGGTAAAGTCAACACACCGCTTTGTGTGGGGGATAGTCCTTTGGAGGGACTGACCCACGTCGTGGGAATTCCCTGCTGAGTTGAACACGTAGCAGTTGTAACACGTCGTAGTAGAGAGAACTTTGAAGTTGCTACAAACGCTGGTGCATCTTTGGGCCCTTTACATCAGTCTCATCCCAGACGGACGCCCGTATCAATAGCCCTCTGATCCTGTCGACCATCCCGATTTAGCACGGTTGGCTACGAATGGTGCGAAACAGGTTCAACATGCGTACATAAATCCTGCGACGATGGCACTTGGCGATGGAGTGTGGAGATTTTCCTCGAGCGGAATGAGATGGGACTGGGGTGACTTGCTTCTCCGATGCTTGGCCGTGTCCGGCAGGTGTAGTCGATGGGACAGAATGGTGGACAACCCACAATCCATGAGTCCAGACCAGAAACCGCACTTTAACTGGTTCAAATTTGCTGCTTGCGTTGTGGCCGAAACGTCGTGAGAATTATATTGTCTTATTATGTTTTATTTTTATTATTTTATTGGTTCAAATTTCCCAATGTGGTCAACACAACGACAGTGAATTGTGTGATAACCACTGGAAATGAGTGTGGTTATCAAGTTATTCTCTCCTATCCGCCGTATAAATAAATTGGCAGCATGAAAGTTTTGATACTTTAGGTGGATCCGAAACCTGATCTGGCCCATGGAATAATAGGCCAAACTAAGAAGTATTATTTGAACACGTACATTTATACGGCCAATAAGTATATTATATTACGATGCACAATTTTAAAAAATGTTGGTTCGGGCCATGCCGTGATCTGGTCAAATCTGTGTCGTGAAGCCCTCCACCACCCCGACAACCCAGCCAATTGAATTAATACTCTTATTTTATTTATATTATTACTTTTATTAATTTTAATTTCATTTTTTACCTACGTAACTTTACCGAAAAAAACCTATGAGTATGAATCCTTGCAGTCACGAAAGCTTCAAATCTAGAATCAATTGAATGAAATCGTCACACCGACGAGCGTTTTGATGCACCGATTACGATGACCATTTTGTGGCCAGTTGAAGAGAATTTCTCACAAAGCGTATGATTTGCATTTGGAACGCGACCTTACGTTCGTAAATACGCCTTGACGTTTCCCGTCCTCGATGTATCACATGACCGGGCCCTGTTCCAAACAACGCAACATCACCTCTGTGCGTCCGTGGCTGGCTTGAACAGTGATCCATTCATGCAGGGAAGTCTGTGTGCGCCAGTTCATTTGCCGGTGTACGATACGCGGTCGCGGGTGGAGGCGCACTTCACTCTGCCCAGAAGTTAATGTTTGTGAACTATTTACCGCGCAAAAATAAACAACCTTGTTTAGGAAATCGTAACTCAGAGGTGGCGTTTTTTTTGTCGCCCTGTTGGAATCTTCGGTAGCCCCCCCCCCCCCACCGTGCAAGCTCACGGCGTCGCCACAGCACAGGGCAAGGTCGCTCGGCATGGTGCGACGCGGTGCGAGACCCTGGGCTACAGAATAACAGTGGGGGCCCCGTGTTGTCCAGATGGGAGGGACCTGGTTCTTTCCCGCGTGTTTTTGAAGTTGAAAATGCGTGGCCTGCAAGAAGTTTAACGTGCAGACGAGGCAGTCTGTGGTGACGTGGGGTGTAGAACAGAGGTCGCAAACGGGTTTTGATTCCTTACCCGTTCCCGGCCGGGTACGGGTACCCGTTCCCTACCCGTACCCGTACCCTACCAGAAATGAGTGACAAACGGTGACTCACCAGTGACTCACGGCCTACCCGTACCCGTACCCAGCCGCACCAGGATCGCAAACGGCTACCCGTACCCGGCCGGGTACAGGTAGCCGGGTATCAGGTAGGGTACGGGTATCGGGTACCCGGTTGCGACCTCTGGTGTAGAATAGACGCAGTGCAGTCAAGCGACGTGTAGATTGGAGTGACAGCGTGTGTGGATTAGAGAGACGGTCTGTAATGACGCCGCATGTAGTCTAGAGACACAGTCCATGTTGATACAGCGCTACACTATACGCAACCTGACGCGGCACACAACGGCCTGCTCTTGAGAACGACGTCAAGGGCTCTTCAGCGTTCGATTTGAGCGGAGAAAGACGGCCCCCCTCCTGTGTGCGCACCACACGGCAGTGTTAATCGGGGGTGGCCGCTGGATTCGAACCGTGAAGCTCTGTGATGAACGGCGAACGGACCCACCCCCTGGGTCTTTGTCTCCGTCGCCGCTGCTGCCCACATCCTCGTGGAGTCCTGGGCCCACGACCTCTCGGCTTCAAGCGTTCGACCTTCACTCCTCATTTCGAATGACGTCAAGGGGGGGGGACCCATTACTTAATTATTTATAGAGGCGAGGCCACATTGTGCGTGTCACAGGAGGTTTTATTTTTTTATCAAGAGGGTGTTGCTACATTGGGTTGTTACTTTACGATGTTTTTCGGCCCCATCGCGGGTTCATGGGAGGTGTCAGCAGCTCGGGGGGGAGAGGTAGGTTACATTGTGGGGCAGGTGGGGGGGGAAGATGATGTTTTGTTTATGGAAAAATATATTTTAAGGATTTGTGCTTGCATTTCAATTATCATTGGCAGTACACGTGATCACCCTCACCGAGTCTCAAGGATCTGCCGATAACATTGATGTATGTTTTATTGGCGATGGGAGGAAACCGGAGAAAACCCGTGCAGAACAGAGGGAGAGAATACAAACTCCCGTTTCAAAGACAAAGATCCCCCACATAGCCTGAGCAGACTGTTGGGGCAAGTACTGCTAACGAGTAGCACCTACGAATGTCGGCATGCCAGCACCCATGACTTCAGCCCACCTCGTGGCGATGTTTCCACCGGGTACTCAGTTGAGGCTGGGTCTACCTAGGGGAAGCCCAGAACCGGTTCAGATGATTGTCAATGGTCAGCGGGAATCGAAATCTGTTCGCCGGGTTTGTAGCGCTATGCTCCAGAACCGAGGGTCCCCAGCGCACGCTTGGAGGGATTTCACTCAGCTCGTCATGCTCCGTCGACCATCGCCATCACACTGTTACGAGTGATGACCGATTTTACAAATCGCATCCGTGGAAAAAATGTTGCGAAACACTTTCCCCTTGTTCTTTCGGTAAAGTCACGTAGGTGACGTAGGTTACTTTACCAAAAGGGCGTCGGGGGAAGTGGGACGGAGCGAAAAAGGTGGAGCGCTTCTGATCATTTCCCAATCAAAATTTTTTCCCCTTTTGACGCTGCGGTCACTCCCCGGTTTCCCGCTGTGCCTGCAGAGACGCCACCGCGACCTTCCTCCCCCCCCCCCACCCCGTGCCGAGATGGAGGTGGGCGCCGCCGAGGAGATCTGCCTCTCCACCAACAAGCAGCTGTCGGACCTGCTGCAAGAGCTGTGCGAGCTGCGTGAGCGCGGCTCCTTCTGCGACGTCGTGGTGGAGGTGCAGAGCTGCCGCTACCTGGCGCACAAGGCGGTGCTGAGCAGCACCAGCGGCTACTTCCGCAGCCTCTTCCTGGGCGCGCCCTGCAGCAACATGGGCCCCTTCGTGGTGGACTGCGTTGGCGCCAACGCCTTCGAGCTCGCGCTCGACTTCGTCTACAAGGGCACGGTCACCGTGGGGAGCCTCGCCGACCTTGGCGAGCTCCACCGGAGCGCCCAGAAACTGGGCATCGTCGGCCTGGAGGAGGCCTGCTCGCCGTTCCTGCCCGTGCTGCCCGCGTGCCCAGAGGACGCTTCTCCGGCGGCGAACGCGGACGAGCTGAACATTGTGGAGGTGGCGCGTGTGAGCACAGTGTCGGTCTTCCAGTACGGCGGCGGCGGTGACGACGGTGACGACGGCGACGATGACGGAGACGACGGAGGAGGAGGGGGCAGCGTGCACGCCCCCCAGACCAAGTGCTCGCCGGCGCCGAGATTCGGTGCGGGCCTCGCCAGGGGGATTGGCGGCAGCGGGGCCTTCGTGGAGTGGCCGCTCGCCCGCGAGCCGTTCGGCGTCGCCGCCCGCGCTGGGGAACCCGCTCAGCCGCGCTTCGCCGCCGGCCAGGAGCGCCGGCCCCACGGTTTCCCGCGCGGCGCATTCAGGGGCGGGACCGGCGCGGCCTTTGGCGAGCTCGTTCCTGCCGCCGATTACCGGATCAAGGTGGAGTCCCCCGACGAGGAGCTGTACGAGGGGGCGGGCGACCCGCGCGACGGCCTCGGCTTCCCCAAGCAGGAGCTGGACTTGGCGGCCGCCGTCCTGGAGGAGGGAAAGCAGCCGCTCTCCTTCTTGCGGATGGCGGCGTCGCCCTCCCAGAGTCGCTTCGCGGCCGGCGGCGGCGTCCAGGACGACGAGGAGGAGGAGGACGAGGAGTACGACGATGACGACGCGGCGGCGGCAGCGGCGGCGGCGGAGGAGGCGGCGTGCGCAATCGTGCGGTGCCGTGCGTGCGGCGAGGCCGTCGAGGAGAGCGTCTCGGCGCTGCGCGAGCACTCGTGCGGCCACCTGGACATGGAGCGTCTCGCGTGCCGCGTCTGCGGCCTGCGCTTCGGCAACATCAGCGACGCGGTGGAGCACGCCCTGCTCCACACGGGCGTGGCGCTGCTCGCCTGCAAGCACTGCGGCCACAAGTTCCTGTCACCCGAGAAGCTGAGCGCCCACGCTCGCGGCCAGTGCAAGAAGCGCAAGTACAAGGGCATCGGCACGCGCCTGTCGAACGTGCGCCAGCTCAAGTGGCAGCGGCAGGCGGTGCCGGCGGAGCGCGCGACCTGCGGGGCGTGCGGGGCAGCGGTGGCCGGCTGCATGTCGGACCTGCGTGACCACGGCCTGGTGCACCTGGACGTGGAGAACCAGCGGTGCCGCCTGTGCGGCTACGTGTCGCTCTACAAGAGCAACCTGGTGAAGCACTCGCTCGTGCACATCGGCGTGTACCTGTACTCGTGCCCCACCTGCCGCAAGAGCTTCCTCTTCAAGTACGAGATGGATCGGCACGTCTGCCTCAAGGCCAAGATGGAGACGGTCACGTAAGGGGGGGGGGGGGGGAGCCCGCGGAGCCGCGCGTTGCCTCCGCCGCTTTGTTGCGCGCGTCGATGCAAACGGGCGGAAACCTGGTGGCGGTGGTGGTGGTGGCAGCGGTGGTGGTGGCGGCAGTGGTAATGATGGTGGTGGCGGTGGCGGTGGTGGTGGCGGCGGCGGTGGCGGCAGTGGTGATGATGGTGATGGTGGTGGTGGTGATGGTGGTGGTGGTGATGATGGGACGAGCTGAACCGGTAACAGGAGACGACTGCTTGGCCCAGCAGTCAGTTTTCTTGTCGCCACACCACCTGACGTGGGTTGAATTCCCTGCTGCTGCTGCTGCTGCTGCTGTTGTTCAAGTGTTCCGATAGGCCACAGCAGTGGAGGGGATGTTAAAGACCCTGTGGCATCGTCCACAAGAGTTGGCCCCTCGTGTGGCCAGTGTCCAAATCCCACAGCAAAATGAGTTGTGGGCGGCGCTAATTTACGCTGCTGGTCCTCTGCCAAGTGGTGAAATTTCACATTCCTATAACAAGGCCCCATTGTGAATGCAATAGTTTTTGACTTCCTCGCAACTCACTAGTTGATGATTATTTAACCTACCCCAGCGAGATGGTGATGATCACGACGGTGAAGAGGATGATGATGATAATTATGACGACGCTGTGGTTGAGTCGTCCCTGATTGGGACCCGAACTGATAACTGCACGATCACGAATCCGGTGCTCAATAAACTCGGCGATCTAATGCCCATCCGTCGCTAAATATGAATTCGTAAAAATAACAGCCGTCGTCTGGTACGATCGTACTGGTCTTCCTTTACCAAAGAGGCATCGCGTCTCAAGCGACTTACGTGCTGCTGTCGGTTGCGTTTTTTGATTTTTAGTAACGCGAACAGAAATGATCCCGCACGCTTCCCTTAAAGCACCATTGAGAATCGTACGCAACATATCAAAGAGCCGTGTACGTAGGCAGGCAGCGGTTGGAACTCCACGGTCGGGACATTGGCCACCAAACTCATTCCTTGCGTGTTTAAAACAAAAACAAACTCAATTATTAGTTTCCGTGACGAGCTCGAGCGATCTTCAACGGTGCGTGATGGAAGCATCGGAAACGATCGGAGCTGGAGACGCCAGAGAACCACCCGGGCGGGGGGGGCACCCTCTCTTGAATGTCGCTGCGGTGCTCATCGCCAAAGCCACGATAGGCTCATAGAGGCGTACGATGCCTGCTGCCACGCGTACGTGTACGATCGTGTACGATCATGAAATCCCGCAGGGCCACGGAACGTTACGTAGAGAAGGTTCGTTGTCTACGTGACAAAAATCAGGCAAAGTGTTTTCTGTGCCCCGACTCAGCGGCTTTTACCGTACGGGTGCCGACAATCGGACGGACCGGCAGGTGATATTGGCTTCCCAGATCGGAAGGCACTCCTGGTAGCCGGGATCCCCGCCCGTCCTCCTGCCACCAGCAGTGCCCCAAGTAAGGGAAATCTCGGCTCTGCTGAGCCATGCTACTCCGGTGTGGCTCAAGAGGACAGAGTCAACGATGGCGTTGCCGAGCCGGAAGCCGGACGTCCCGTGACCGACAGCGGTGCCTGTAACAGACACTCTCCGCGGTCACTCCCACGAGCGATGCTGATACTTCTCGGTTCTTTCGGTAAAGTCACGTGGAATGGAAATAATATAATTATAAAAATATTACGTAAGATAAAATTCCCACGACGTTTCGGCCACAACGCAAGCAGCCGTCCTCAGGTGAAGAAACAGAGCTGTTGGAAAGACAGCTGCTTGTGTTGTGGCCGAAACGTCGTGAGAATTTTATCTTATGTTTTATTTTTATTATTTTATTATTTCCCTTCGACGTGACTGACGGCTGCTTGTGCTATGGCCGAAACGTCGTGAGAATTTTTATTTGTTTATTTTATTTCCCTTCTACGCGACTTTACCGAAAAAACCAAGCAGATGAATCCCTGCAGTCACGAAAGCTTCAAATCGAAATTTGATGCTGGCAACGCCAAGATCCACCTTCGCACGCGGTGCCCATCTGTGTCCTGGCACGCTCGGAGCCAGAAGACTTTCCGGGTTCTTCGGACACATTGCCCCAGCGGACGACCTCGGCGGATCAACACCAGGAACCTCCCGGGGGCGGGTCCCCGCACGGTCAAGGCCGATCTTCACCACCGTGGCCTTGGTCCCGCAACTGAGTGTGGCGGCGTGGCCCAGGGTACGATCGCCTGGTGGTGGCGTCTCATGGGGACCGCCGATGCCCTGGAGGGGTTCGCGCATCATGACGATGCTGATGATGGTGGTCATGATGATGGTCATGATGGTGGTCATGATGATGGTGGTCATGATGATGGTCTTGATGATGGTGGTCATGATGATGGTGGTCATGATGATGGTCTTGATGATGGTGGTCATGATGATGGTGGTCATGATGATGGTCTTGATGATGGTGGTCATGATGATGGTGGTCATGATGGTGGTCATGATGATAGGGCTTAAGGCGTCAACCGCAGAGGTCATTCCCCGGGCAAGGCTGCGTGTAATGAGGCCACTTGCAATGGGCCCTGCTGCGCTCCCGGGGACCTACCCGACCCGACCCCCCTCGGGGACATTCAGGACGTGGCCTGCTGGACTGACCGACCAGTTGGGGGGGGGAGGCCTTATGAGGCGTCTCATCGGTTCGCTCGCCCACATTCGTCAGGCCGGCCTGATTCCTCGGAATCAAGACGACGGAATGACCCCCAACCTCTAACCGCAAAACCACCACCAGTGCCAGTCAAAATGCATCGGCCACGATGCCAGGGTACAGCTGCGCTCAGACCTGGCCAACGATGCGTTCCTGAAAATAATTTTATTTTATTCAAGCAGACCAGTTTTCAACCTCTTCAGGCCGTTTCCTTCCTCCTTTAGACCCCTTTTCCTCTTTAGACCTGACACTGTTACTCCTTAAGCCCCACCTCTTCCTGATTAGGCCCCACCTCTTCCTGATTAGGCCCCACCTTTTCCTGATTAGATTCCACCTCTTCCTGATTAGGCCCCACCTCTTCCTCCTTAAGCCCCACCTCTTCCTGATTAGACCCCACCTCTTCCTGATTAGGCCCCACCCTGTTACTCCTTAAGCCCCACCTCCTCTTTAGGCCCTACTCCGTTACTCCTTAATCCCCCACCCCTTCCCGATTTTAGGCTCGGTCTTTCCTCCGGACACAGGGTTGGGATGTTTGGGTAGTGCAGGGGGGGGGGGGGGTGCAGTGTGCATGTGCAACAAGTAGGTCGTGATGGGCAGTGACGTAGGGGGTAGGCGTGGGGCGGGTTCACGACAACAATCCCTCCTCAATGCGGCAAGCTAACAACAAGTGGAGCTATCGCTGTTACTCTCAAGTGTTGGTCTTCTATAAATCCCTTTCATTTCCCACGCGTATCTTAAAAATATTCATGCCACTTCGTAGTGATAGTGTCATTGTACCCACAACAAGCAAATCAAACGTTATTTAGTAGAGCGCTCTAAACAATAAAATAATTGACAAGAGTGCTTCGCAAATTGCATTACATCGAAACAAATTTTAATCGCGCAGTACAATTCAACAGTTTATCAACCCACTCCCCGAGGGAGTAAACAGGCCCCAGAAATTGAAAGTGGTGCTAAGCTGGCAAGACCAATCGACACTCTACGGATTTGTGTCAGACCGAAGAGACGGATCTTCAGCAACTGTTCAAATGTGGACAGACTACCACCAGTTTCCCTTATGCCAATGGCGAAATCGTTCCCCGACCTCGTCCGTTATCACTACAAGGACCCCCCCCACCACCTCCTTTCTTTGCTTGAACGCTCACGTTGCCAACCCTCTGGAAAATGCGTGCGACGATTGCCCAAAGTGTCGCCAAATGAATCCCCGTCTCTTCTTCAATCCGACCCGTCACCTGCGGGTGCGTTGCCCGGTGCTATCGGCAGCACATCGCCCCTCCCGCCATCCCCTCGCTCGGTCTTCAATAATCGCCCATGTCGCCGATGATCGTCGATGCCGCTTTAAAAGTGGGATCCTAGTCGGTGTACCCACCCGCGCACGAACCCGTTAACCGCTGCGGAGTCTCGCATGAAGCAAAGTGACTTTAGGGGTTAGTCCTGGAAAGAAGTTGACAACACACATGTACGCGTATTTCTTAAAATGTTTAAATGACCATTGCCAGCTTCTGCCGAAATAATCATTAGCTTTGTTGTGGAGAATATAAGTCACGTAACGGAATAAATAACGGGCATCGTTTCTGTCTGTATCTGTCCCTCCACGTAAAAGTTTTTTTCTACACATCCCATGAATTACAATTGACCCCTGCGCATGGAGCAACCTCAGCAGGTGGCAGTCATTTTACTGACCCTGGACAGATGATTATTATGACGACGACGATGACTGGGCTGAGCTGAACTGGGACTCTTTGGAGCGCAAAGATTGACACAATGGGCTCACGAGTGGTGGTAATTAGAGGATTGAGATCGAACGGCATTAAAATGACATCTGTTCCAGCGACCCCATCAGTATTTTCCGCTTAGTGCATCTTAAATTAGAACTCTGTTGCAAAGACGCGATGCCAAAATTGGAGTTGTGGCCGTATACATCGGAACGGTTTTACGGAGGATGGCGTTAACAGTTTATATACAACCCGCAAACAACGTCTACCTCAATTCACGTTTACTAACCTCAAACACAGCTCTCTTAAACGGTGTTTGATTATAATTTTTTTGTAGAACGGGTGAATCGAAGTTAAGTGAAGTTTTTTTTTTAACTAACAATTTCTCCTGCGATTTTTGCTCCGTTTGTGGCTCCTCCGTTGTTTCGCGACGGCCGCCCCGAGGCCACACTTAGAGGCCCCCAGATGAACACCGGGCTGCGTTTGCGGCTGGAAGCACGCTGACTGGGCACGCAGCAGTGAGAGCAGCACACGGGAAGGCTTCGGGGTCGGAATCGAACCCAAATGTCCCGTAGGACCCAAGTGGACAGCGAGACGAGAGTGCCAGTAGCAAGGCCCTACGAATAAGCGCCCGTGTTTTTTTTTACGCAAATAAATAATGCTCTTGTCGTGAACTTCTAATGTATATTTTACCTTGGCGTGTTGAGAAGATAGTTTTTTTTTATCGACCGGTAATAGTAATATTGTTACTGTCAACTGGGGCTGCATGCAAACAGCCGGTCTGAAGTGGTCGAATCTTAACATTGTTCTCTGAAACCTCGCTGTTCACTTTAGTTATCAACTCGGTGCTTGGGTGGCTGATATTGCCCATCCCGAAGTGGCATCGTCTCAGAATGGTCCGTCCTTTGCCGATGAGGCCCTAATAAGTCGCAACCCGGTCTCGTGTTGTTACCTTATTTAAACGAATGAAATAGCGAAATCATGAATGTAATGTTTTAGACCCCTTAGGTTCATGTAAACATCGTATTTCCCCTTTTTCTAGAAGTTACTCTCTTGTCAAGACTTAAAACAACAAATGTATTTAAAAGGAGGAATACCTTTAAAATGTCCTTCTGAGAGAGAGGGAGTTCGTGTCCGGCAAAAACTCAGCCTTGTGTGGGAGGTGGACATGCATTTGGGTGGATGTGCTCTTCATGTTGAACTTCTTTCGCACCGTACGTAGCCGACCATGCTACTCGCAGGTGCTGTGACAGATCCACCACACCACCTGGATGCCTCCCCATGATCTGGTCAACCGTAGCTCCCCATTCAGGCTCAAAATGAAAGGCTGAAACAAACTCGGTGCTAAACCAATGTTTTGTTTGTTTACAAGACAAGTCCCACTGAGCTTATGTAGCGCTTTATCAGAAGCGATCCGGCCACAAAATGATGGCTCAACAAAGTGGATCATCGCGTGGGCATTTATTGCAGCCAAATAGACGCATGTTCCTAAACGCGGAGGGAAAAATCGGAGGACCCGGAGAAAAATCCACACCAGCCAAATCCTCTAAACGTGTGATGTTGATTTGAAATGTGGAGGGGAAAACTGGAGATAAATGTATCCCACCATGGGGAGAGAGAGAACATGCAAACTCCAAATAATATACAGCAGGCGTCAGGGTCTGGATCCAACCTCCTGCATACCAGGCGAGGAAGTTAAATAGCAAACGTTTTAATGGTAGGTTTTTACCCTTTTAACTGGTACAAAACTGACACCTTTATTCAAGGCATCATGTTTGCAATGACCACAAAACAAGTAGTCAATAAAGCAAACAAAAAGAAGCAACTCTGATAAGGATAATAATATGCACTGTCCTTGAAGTTGATTGGCCCACACCCGAGACGGCTTTCTTTAGAGCCTAGTCCCCATTGGTGTAGGGCCGGATGACACCAGAAGGCGTAAGGACAGTGCATATTATTATCCTTATCAGTTGCTTTTTTTTGTTTGCTTTATTGACTACTTGTTTTGTGGTCATTGCAAACATGATGCCTTGAATAAAGGTGTCAGTTTTGTACCAGTTAAAAGGGTAAAAACCTACTATTATATTTTGCCACTGGTAAAAGAGATCTCATAGAGCAAACGTTTTGTGCAAGACCATTTTCTTTATAGTACATTGAGAGGTTAGAGACACCATGGAAAATAGTTGGAGACTGGGACCCTGTTAAAAATGCAAGTAAAATAAACTTTCTTCATGAACACTTTTAAAATTGGCATATTATCTACTCACAGCTATTGAATAACGCAATAATTTGTGCGATGAAGAAGGGCCGTTTCCCGAAAAGACGCCCGTTACGTTTAGAGTATTTCGCTGCCACTTGTAAATTTCCACGCGACAAGCCACTTCGTTCAGCACTTCAGCTGCTATCATTTGTGATGGGTCGCTTGTGAAAAAAGAGCTATCCAACTCGGTGGGCCTTTCCTGGTATATAGAAAAACTGTTTAAATAGTTAAAATACGTTTTACTGCTAAGGCCGCAGCGTTATCAACGCGGAAAACGTGTTACCCAAGTTTTTTGTCGTGGCGTTTTCGGAATCGATGATCGGTGGGATGTAATCGTGGCCCTGAAGATGACACCACGGGAGGGGGGGGGGGAGCAGCTCTCATTGGCCAAAGACACGCACGCGGCCCTGCCCCGCGTGGAGTGACCGGGATCACTCGTACACACGGACGCGTCACGCGTGCGCGCCGATTAACAATTGAACGTGGCTTCACAATAATCGTCACCGGCGAGCGCGTGTTTTCAGTGTGTATAGTAAACAGTACCGTTATTGTAGAATGTAATTTCACGTGAGAAATGCTGTTATATATGTAACACACAGGAACAGTATTAGCGCTCACGAGCATTAGTGTCTTGTACGATGAATAAAAGTTTTATCGGTGAAAAGTGAATGTCGCGGACACGCTTTATGATTTGCCGAGCGCGATTGACATTTGGGGGAGTAGCGGAGTGGAGTAAACCCGCTTGGTCCGCCAGAATACTGCGGCGTGCCGGGGCAGTCACAAGCGACAAAGGCCGGGACGGTTTGCACCTCACCGCATTCACAGTTTGGTGAAATATCCACCCACACCTCATTCTGCCTCCACGTGTTGTACGGTTGATGAAATAACCACCACTCCTCCTACGAGTGTTCCAGGTTTTTCTTTTATTTGAAGGGTTTATTTTAATATTTCACAAACCTGAGAACGTATTTTAAGTCCAAACAATTAACCTTGCATCACTTCAAAAAAACCGTGCCAACCCTCCCCCCCCAGTTCCTAATGCACAGTATTTGCAGGCAGAAACGCATACTGTGGAATGTGTTTTAAGTGTCCAGAATAGCCACCGCATGGGAAGAAATGTCCTTAAGTCTTAAAAGCTGGGGTGGTGTTTGTGCATCACACTGACAAAAGCACTGTGGCTGGGGAAAACCCACACAACTCCCCCCTTATTTAAATAAAAAGTCTTGCGGGTGCATTTAACAAACACTTTGTACGGCCACACATTTGACGATACAAAAAGCACGTTTAGAAATAAAACTCCGTGCAATTCCGTACCGAGAGAACACGCAAACTTTTCCAAGTGATGTTTTGCAAACCGTTACGAAAAGTAGCTGCTGTGGTATGTACAACTTAGTGTACAGGTTTATAGCTTTATATATACACACAGCTTTAAGTGACAGTTAAAATCAACGACGTTCAATGAGAATTAAATTGGTCACTGGCGGCCCCACGGCTGCAATGAGCAGTGCCCGTCATCGCCGCTTGCAGATCTCTAAAAACGCGGTCTCGTCGAGATGATGCAATGAGGCCCTTAGCGGCGCAGTGGCTTGACCGAAACTCGGCAGAGGTCGCAACCGGGTAACCGATACCCGATACCCGGCTACCCGTACCCAGCCGGTTACTCACCAGTGACTCACGGCCTACACATACCCGTACCCGGCCGCACCAGGGTCGCAAACGGCCGGGTACGGGTACCCGTGTGCGGCCGGGTACGGGTACGGGTGGGCCGTGAGTCACTGGTGAGTAACCGTTTGTCACTCATTTCCCAACGTCTTGTCTCTTCTCACAATTCAAGTTCCTAGAATCAACCCACCCGCGCCTGCAACATGGCTTCATCCCAGAGGTCGCAATCGGGTACCCGTTTGCGACCCTGGTGCGGCCGGGTACAGGTAGGCCGTGAGTCACTGGTGAGTAACCGTTTGTCACTCATTTCGGGTAGGGTACGGGTACGGTACGGGTAGGGAACGGGTACCCGGGTACGGGTACCCGTTTGCGACCCTGGTGCGGCCGGGTACGGAATCAAAACCCGTTTGCGACCTCTGAGACTCGGCTTCTGCATCTGTTGCAGGGGAAAGCCGTCGCAGGAAGGCCCTGGTGCTTGGAACGTTTCGTTTATTGATATTGTTTGCGTGCGGGAAACTGCGGAGTGCCCGGAGAAAACCCCACACACGTTGGAGCGCAGAAAACACAAACTCAACGTAACAGGAATAGTGAACGGAGAAACCCTTTCTTGTGATCCCAAAGTGTGTGTTAAATTCGCGGCATGGGCCACCATCGGAGGACTGATGTCATCTGTAAATCCCATTCACTACAGAAGAGCGAGTGGTGTGTCTGCCAGTGTCCCCCCCCCCACCTCGTCTCCCAGTGTCCCATGTCTCATCCCCTGGTTTGTTTGTAGACACCTACACGGCATTGTATAACAGAACTGAGATGGGGAAGAAAAAGACAATCAGTGGAGGCTGTGGCTAGAGCTGGGAATAAAATATTCTACCGGGTTCTGTTTAACCACCGGAGATCGATCAAAGTAACATTTGAGGTTCATCGGCCAAAAAGGAACTACTAGATTCTATCTTATCTATCAGCACTTGTTTAAACGGGCAGACTCAGTACATTGAGTCTCATCAGCAAGGGTGTGTAACACGAGGCAAGCCCAGCAACGCTGCCTCGCGTTAAGAGGGAAGAGCCGTTCAACCACCAACCCCAAGCAGGTTGTCCGGACATGAGAGCAACATGGACGTCACGGGAAACAGTTCTGCAACAGCTGTGACCATCAACAATTATAATGAATGTCTAAGTTCAGGAAAAGCTTCTACCGGCTTTGGGTTCCTAACAAGTGCCTGGGATGAGTGAGGCCCTGTTCAGAACCGAGTGTGTGTGTGCGTGCGCGCGCGTGTGAGTTTGTGTGTTCGCGATTGAGTTCCATTCGGAGTGTCATCCAATGAGACTGGGCGTGTGTTCGCTAAAAGCTCCCCCAGTGTACAACCTCTCCCTCCCTGCGTCTCGATCAACAACGGGGTCTGTCGGTCCGTGCGAGTCTACACGAGTCCCACCCCCCAGTCCCACGTCTCTCCCGCTAGATATCCGTTCGGTGTTCACCGATTTGCATTGGCTTTCCATTGCCGAACGAATACGGTGGAAGGCTGCGCTCATCACACACACAAAGTGCTCGTCACAAATTAACCGGGACAGCTCGCTGATCTCGTCAAGGGGCATAAAACATCACGCGAACTCCGTCGGTCATCCTCGCGGCAGCAGCAGTAGCACCGGCTTTTGACTAGCCATCCAATAAAGACGGTCGCCGCTTTCAGATGTGGTTCTGCGGACCGTCTGGAACGCTCTTCCTTCCGATGTTAGGAAGCCACTGGAGCTATGCCACTTTTAAATAATCTCGATTGAAAACTCACTTCTATTAGAGCTCCTTTTTGTGTTTAGTTTG
The DNA here is from genome assembly GCF_965212315.1 of Lampetra planeri. Taxonomy (NCBI): domain Eukaryota; kingdom Metazoa; phylum Chordata; class Hyperoartia; order Petromyzontiformes; family Petromyzontidae; genus Lampetra; species Lampetra planeri. Next base: position 5,773,433 of record NC_136157.1, read on the forward strand.
TTGTCCTTCCCCTCTGATTAGCGCGGTTGGCTACGTACGGTGCGAAACAAAGTTCTACGTACGTACGTACCCACGTACGTCGCACTCTTCCGCCGGCGGCAGGAGGACCGTGAGCGAGACCTGCGGCCCGACCGGCGCTCCGCCCCCCTAAGCCCTGGCTCCGGCGCCGATGCTGCCAATCATCTTGTCGATTCTCTCGTCGTTGCGGTGGACGGACGCCTTGACGGCGCCGATCTGCTCCAGCTGCTCCTGGATCTGCTGATCGAGGGTCGTCAACTCGGCCCTCAGCGGCTCCAGCGCCTTCTCCGTCAGCCTTGGCGCGCGTACGAGACACGGGCGCACGATAAGGACGCGCAAGCTGTAACGACTAAACTATTTTCTATTTCACCAGGTGAATGCCTCGCCGAGCTACGTAGCCATTTTTTTCAGAAGCGACCATCTGGCTATCACAAATGATGGCTCAACCAAGTGGGCTTCTATTATTACGTTGGCATTCATGGCAGCCAAATACATCTATAGAAAAGATCTTCACAGCCCATCGGATTCCTCCAGTATAAAGATTCTGATTCTGAAATGCGGAGGGGAAAACCGGAGGACCTGGAAAAAATGTACACGCGACCACAGGGTGAGAGGACACGCACACTCCATATATACAGTGTCAGGGTCGGGATCGAACCCACGACCTCTTGTATACCAGGCGAGAGAGTTAACATCGCAGAACCGTCTAGCGATATGAGATGTATCTTCTTGGTTCTTTCGGTAAAGTCACGTGACTTTACTGAAAGAACCAAGAAGATGAATCCCTGCAGTCACGAAAGCTTTAAATAGAGATGAGATGTAGTTGATAAGAGGACGGCGAGACCGTAAAATATTCATGAACCCCCACAACTTCGGCCAGTGGTTCTCAACCGGGGGTATGCGGACCCCTGGGGGTAGGTGGCAGTGTCCCAGGGGCTAGACGGTGACTTGTAAATGTGTGAAGTTACACATCATACGCGAAGCCACTGGTGAATAGTCACGTGTGAATCTTCCAATATAAAATAACAACGATAACATTTAAATCCGTTGGGTAACCCGGAATCATGGTGGGTCAGGCAAAGGGGGGGTTAACTCGGTTGAAACAAAATTCAACAACAAGGCAGGGAGTACATTTGCCATAAAGGCTTGAGGACGACTGGCTTAGGCTGTGGAGACAGGAGCGAATGTTAGGGTCAGGCCACTAGGCCTGCATCGCAGTGCAATGGACCACGGCATAAGCTCTCCAGCAAGACGCAAAGATCCCCCGTATAGCCTTGAACCGACTGTTGGGACAAGTGCCGTTACATTGAGTAGCACCTCTTCTTGGTTCTTTCGGTAAAGTCACGTAGAAGGGAAAGAACCAAGAAGATGAATCCCTGCAGTCACGAAAGCTTTAAATTGAGTAGCATCTATGAAGGCTGCCACGGCCCACGAGGGTGGTCAGAACCACACCCGGCCGCTGTGGTCTCCCCAGTGGCGACGTTTACACAGCAGAGAGCAGTGGGTACTCAATTGAGGCTGAGTCGCCCTAGGGGAGGCCCACGACAAATGTTTGGTAGCTTAAAGCAGGGAATCGAACTTCTAGATTTGAAGCTTTCGTGACTGCAAGGATTCATACTCTTAGGTTTTTTCGGTAAAGTCAGAAAACCTCCTCCCCCCCTCCCCCTTAACTTGTATATAAGATCTTGTCTCTTGGATTTTTCCTCACTTGATACAGTAAATCTGGCTGTGACGGTCCCACCTGATGACGGAGACTTGTGTTGCCTCCGAAACGTCGTGAATTATTATTTTATTTCTATTATTATTTCTATTAATTTTTTACCTACGTGACTTTACCGAAAAAACCAGGGCATCGAAACTCCGTTCGCCGGGGGGGTTTGTAGCGCAGCGCGCTAACCGGTTACACCACTGCTCCTCACACACACACACACATGCGCGGCCACACGCGGGCACACACGTGGGCACACGTGGGCACACGCGGACACACACACGCACGCGGACACACACACGCGGGCACACACACACACGCGGGCACACACACACACGCGGACACACACACACGGACACACGCGGGCAACCTGTGCTGGTCGGCGAGAGCCTCGGCGTGCTGCCGCCTCTGGCGCGTCCACGTGGCGAGCTCGGCGTGCATGGCGTCCAGGTCCTCCTGCAGGTAGTCCATCACCTTGCTGAGCGGCAGCGTGCTGCGGCACAGCGCCTGCACGGCTCCACGTAGGCGCTCCGTCTCGCGCAGCGCCGCCTCGCGCCCCTTCTGACGCGCGCCGTCCATCACCACCTTGCAGCACGCACGCACGCGCGGGCAGAGATCCCCACCCCGCGTCAGCTTTAACAGACTGTTGGGGCGAGTGCGCTTCGCGAGGAGCAGCGCATATTATGATGGCCGGCACGCGACGGGGGGTGGGTGGGTGGCCGGCACGCGACGGGGGGTGGGTGGGTGGCCGGCACCATGCCCTAGTGGCGATTACACTCCACACCATGTGCTCATTTGAGGCCGAGTCGACCTAGGGGAGGCCCAGATAACCGTCACTGGTGTTGGTAGCCGTGAGCGGGAATCGAACTCTGACGACGGGGGTTCGTAGTGCAGCACGCCAACCACTACACTCCCGCTCCCCCTACCCCAGAGACGCACACAGACATGCACGCATTCGGACATACTGACAGACAAGCACATACGTACATCCGGTGCAAAATAAGTTATTTACACAAACACACACAGGCCTTTGACCCCACATAGGCTTCTTGCACCACTCTACATACCAATCATCGCCCCCTCTTACTGGCAGGCTACCACCTACACCCCCCCCCCCTAAATCGTGTCACTTTTGCAAACGAGACTTCATCCCCGGTCTCTTGAGTTGGGACTCGCGTCCAACAAACGTAAACTTGGGACCGTCACGCGTGGCCTGGGGACGGGGGGGGGGGTGTTAATTCGTCCCCTCGGCGCACGAAGCCACCGCCACCGCCGCGCACCTTGGGCGGTGTCCGCGTCGCTCCGTAGCCCTTCTTCGTCTCCAGGATCTTCTTCACGAGGCCACCTGCGGCACAAAGCGGCGCACGTCGGCACGTCGGCAAGTCGACACGTCGGCACGTCGGCACGGGGAAACGACGAGGCCAAGGGGCTCGCGCGGCTCGGGACGCCGCTGCCCTCATCCCGCGGTCGCCAGGAAGCCGAGTTCCACTCAGGGGCCTCGGGTCTCCCAAGTCGGTGGTCTTCATCGTAAAGGCCCCCCCCCCCCCCCCGCGGGTCCCACCGGTGGGCCGGGCCCCCCCCTGGTGGCCTTAAGCACGGCCTCTCCGACAATACACGAAATGTGAAATACCGTCCCCCATCATCATCATCGTGCTGTCAAACCTCCCCAATGGTTTCAAAGGTGTGGTGGCCCCTTAACACTACTGATGTCTTATCGGCAGAGTGGGCCCTCCCATCTCTGAAAATGAGTGAAGAAATACTGCTGAACAAGTCGACGGCTCCTGGCAATTTTCGTTGTTTTTGGCCGATTCCGTCAAACCGAGGCGTCGGTTGAAACAAACCCGAGATGGGCACGAGACTCAACCTCCCTGCGGTCACAGGTATACCGCTCCACCCTGTTACTCTGGCCACCACGCAACTCCCACTCGGTTACTCTGGCCACCACGCAACTCCCACTCTGCTACTCTGGCCACCACGCAACTCCCACTCTGCTACTCTGGCCACCACGCAACTCCCACTCTGCTACTCTGGCCACCACGCAACTCCCACTCTGTTACTCTGGCCACCACGCAACTCCCACTCTGCTACTCTGGCCACCACGCAACTCCCACTCTGCTACTCTGGCCACCACGCAACTCCCACTCTGCTACTCTGGCCACCACGCAACTCCCACTCTGCTACTCTGGCCACCACGCAACTCCCACTCTGCTACTCTGGCCACCACGCAACTCCCACTCTGCTACTCTGGCCACCACGCAACTCCCACTCTGCTACTCTGGCCACCACGCAACTCCCACTCTGCTACTCTGGCCACCACGCAACTCCCACTCTGCTACTCTGGCCACCACGCAACTCCCACTCTGTTACTCGCGCCACCACCCAACTCCCACTCTGTTACTCGCGCCACCACCCAACTCCCACTCTGTTACTTTGGCCACCACCCAATTCCCACTCTGTTACTCGCGCCACCACCCAATTCCCACTCTGTTACTCTGGCCACCACCCAACTCCCACTCTGTTACTCTGGCCACCACCCAACTCCCACTCTGCTACTCTGGCCACCACCCAACTCCCACTCTGTTACTCTGGCCACCACCCAACTCCCACTCTGCTACTCGCGCCACCACCCAACTCCCACTCTGCTACTCTGGCCACCACCCAACTCCCACTCTGTTACTCTGGCCACCACCCAACTCCCACCCTGTTACTTTGGCCACCACCCAACTCCCACTCTGTTACTCTGGCCACCACCCAACTCCCACTCTGTTACTCTGGCCACCACCCAACTCCCACTCTGCTACTCTGGCCACCACCCAACTCCCACTCTGTTACTCTGGCCACCACCCAACTCCCACCCTGTTACTTTGGCCACCACCCAACTCCCACTCTGTTACTCGCGCCACCACCCAACTCCCACTCTGTTACTCTGGCCACCACCCAACTCCCACTCTGTTACTCTGGCCACCACCCAACTCCCACTCTGTTACTCGCGCCACCACCCAACTCCCACCCTGTTACTTTGGCCACCACCCAACTCCCACTCTGTTACTTTGGCCACCACCCAACTCCCACTCTGTTACTCGCGCCACCACCCAACTCCCACTCTGTTACTCTGGCCACCACCCAACTCCCACTCTGTTACTCTGGCCACCACCCAACTCCCACTCTGTTACTCGCGCCACCACCCAACTCCCACCCTGTTACTTTGGCCACCACCCAACTCCCACTCTGTTACTCTGGCCACCACCCAACTCCCACTCTGTTACTCGCGCCACCACCCAACTCCCACCCTGTTACTCTGGCCACCACCCAACTCCCACCCTGTTACTTTGGCCACCACCCAACTCCCACTCTGTTACTCTGGCCACCACCCAACTCCCACTCTGTTACTCTGGCCACCACCCAACTCCCACTCTGTTACTCTGGCCACCACCCAACTCCCACTCTGTTACTCTGGCCACCACCCAACTCCCACTCTGTTACTCGCGCCACCACCCAACTCCCACCCTGTTACTCTGGCCACCACCCAACTCCCACCCTGTTACTTTGGCCACCACCCAACTCCCACTCTGTTACTCGCGCCACCACGCAACTCCCACTCTGTTACTCTGGCCACCACGCAACTCCCACAACACACAGCGTGTCTGGACGTCTCGCCGCTCATTTGCGCGAGCCGCAACGCCCCCCTTGTTTTCAAAGCGCCGGATTATCGCCCCCCCCCCCCCGGGGCGGCTGGAGAAGGGGGCTGCACGAGAGCGGTTGCGTGGACACAGGGAGGGGAGCGGAGGGGTGGCACTTATGTTGATATGCGGCAGACGGCTCACGGATGCATAGTTGGCATTTGCTGAATAATGAAACACGAGTTAATTATACTCTGCAGTGCCACGTGTGCACCCTCCCACGCCAACAACAGCGCTGGCGATCACGCACACTACGATGGGATCCCACGGTGGCGGAGATGTTAACTACCTCGCCTGGTATACAGGAGGTCGTGGGTTCGATCACCACCCTGACACCTGCTGTACATTTGGAGTTTGTCTTTTCCCTGTGGTGGTGCGGATTTTTCTCCGGGTCCTCGGGTTTTTTTTCCCTCCGCGTTTAGAAACATGCGTTCGTTTGGCTGCGATAAATGTCCACGCGATAAGCCACTTGGTTGAGCTATCATTTGCGGGCCAGGTCGCTTCTGAAAAATATCGATACTTACCTGGTGAAATAAAAATAGTTTAGTTTTACAGTTTCATTTATAGATGTATAGATACAAACTAAAAACTACAACCACCCACCGTGTTCCTCTCCATCGACGTCTTCCGTAGCCTCCAACTGAAAAAGAAGAACCCCACTTTAGACAGACAGGGTATGGGGGGGGGAGGCGTTGCCACGGTTGCTGTTGGCAAGCACTTTTGAGGCCCGAAGACACCAGGGTGTATCATGGGAAGAATATCCCACAATGCCGAAGGAAGACAAGTGGTGTACGTTATTATCATGACTACGGGTACAGAATTCCCAGGACGGCTGCCTCCACAAGAGGACAACGCTGGGAAAAGCAGGACAGGTGGCAACCCCAAACCAGCACCATGTATTTTGCGACTCTCCACGGCGCGACTCAAAACCTCCTCTGTAATCCAGGACCAGGGTCCGTTGCCACTGCCTGCCGTTGTTTCTCCGTGCCCTTCGCCCTCCTGTATCCTTGCACTACACGGCTCACGGTTTGCACCCCACTCCTCCTCCTCCGCAGCAGCGCAGCTCATAACCTCCTCCTCCTCTCTGCACCGAGGAGCATGACCAGGGGTCACTGCCTGTCGTCGTTTCTCCGCGGCAGCCTAAGCCGTCTGCAACGCCATCGCCGCCCCCTACATTTCCAGCAGCAGCAGCATGCGCAGAGTTTTTGTTTTTAAGGAGGCACTCACACGGAGCTTGGCTCTGCACCCGACAGTCAGATTAATTTACATCTGTGCGCGTTATAAATTGCACTGATATTATTGTTGATAATTATTATATATTCAGCACAGTACTGCTGGGACAGTACCCAAGCTGGGGTGTTCCCACAACAGTCCCACAAACTTTATAAAAGCTGTTCCTGGGACGGTAATCTGGCTGGCATAAAGCTCGCATGGCTCCTTGAAGTGAGAAAGAGCCTGGGGCTCACGAAAGCCGACTAAACGATGGCGAGTTGTTAACTACCTCGCACTAATTTTGCTGTCACACCAAAATTTGACACACTGATTTTGCTGTGACGGTTCCACCTGAAGACGGAAGCTTGTGTTGCCTTCGAAACATCGCGATTTAATTGATTTATTTTCTTTCTTACCTACGTGACTTTACTGAAAACGAATAATTTAAAGTCGAGTTTAGTCGTGATGTCACACCATCGTTGCCCTATGCCAAGGAGGTCGGGCAACAAAGATAACGAGAGACATTTCTTTTGTTCGAATTCGGTAACAAACAAAAACAATTACAGGCAGTCCCCGACTTACGATGGAGATGCGTTACAACGACCCCATCGTAAGTCGAAAATATCGTAAGTCCAAGATGGCCTAGCCTACCCAGGAGACTTAAAGAATGGTGATAATTTAGCAACACAGAGCAATTTGCAGTAGCGTACTGTATAAACTATATGCGTACAGAACATCCCGGCAGCGTCCAAACGTACAGTATCGTACCTCGTACGCTGCTGCGTTTGCCTGCCGCGCGAAATTTAAAATATTTTACAATTTTCTCGCATCGCTATCGCCATCGTAACATCGAAATATCGTAAGTCGCACCCCATCGTAAGTCGGGGACGACCTGTACTTCAATCGCCGCAATGCGACGTGAACACGAGACGGTCGTGTGGTCCTTGACAAATGACGTATCCGAGCCAGAGGTCGCAACCGGGTACCCGATACCCGTACCCTACCCGATACCCGGCTACCCGTACCCGGCCAGGTACGGGTACCCGTTTGCGACCCTGGTGCGGCCGGGTACGGGTACGGGTAGGCCGTGAGTCACTGGTGAATCACCGTTTGTCACTCATTTCGGGTAGGGTACGGGTAGAGAACGGCTACCCGTACCCGGCCGGGTATGGGTACGGGTAAGGAATCAAAACCCGTTTGCGACCTCTGCTCTAAGCGGGTCCTTGAAGGCTGATGACCGCTGCCCATGCCCTTCACGGCAACCGATTAGTTCTGGGCGCAGCGTTTAAAATACCGCACTCACAATGGCAACCACGGTGGTCGTACCACCAATGGGCAGCACTACGTCACATTCTCTGTTTGCATAAAACACTATTTTATATAGACGCTACATTCGTCTGCTGTGCGTATAAAATACCAAACACCGTTAATAAAAACAATCGTTACCGATGTAAAATTAAATCAGTAGCCAGGAGTTGTAAACATGAGGCTTATTGGCAGTGGGGAGGGAGTGAATGAACATCAGAGTCTGTGGGCCAGAGCACATATTGGCACCACCTCAGACAGCAAAACTTTAGCCGTGTCGATTTGTTCACAGGGCTGATGAAAATGGATTACTGGATAACCACACTTCGTTATTTCACATGGTTGTCACACAAGTTATTGGCCAGTACTGACGAGCGAAGCACCTGGGTCTAGCAGGCCCGTGGTGGAAGATGCAACTGTGAACATATTGCACTGTGGCCCACAGAATAGGGGGAGGCCAATGCATAATTGATTGTGAATGAATGGGAGGCAGGAGGGGGGGTGGGCGGTGGTGGTAGTCTATAGAGACGCCACATGAATATTCTAAAGCTTATCTTTGCAGGAGGCTCGCACCTGCTTTTAAACAAGGCTCTGGCGATGCATAATGCATACGCAAGTGTAAACACACCGGGCCTGTGGAGACTGCGCACGGATGTTACTAACCCTCCGCGCTCTATCGCCTGATTTTTAAGTAAGTCAATAAATAAAGCTACAGCTGCCACTCTTGCGAGACGTTTGTTTCCGTGCGCACCGCCTCAACGACGCGAGCCCCCGCCGCACGTACAGGCCGCACGACGGAGCGTCGCGGGTTTTCCGAGCGAGCGCGACCACGTGCGGGGGGCTGGGAGAGAGCGCGACGGGAACCCGTTGCATTCTGCGGGCGAAGGTTTCGTGCTAGCGTCCACGGTTTCTAACCGCTGGCTTATCCGGTGAAGTACGTAAATACAAAACAAAAGATCGCCCGTATAGCCTCGGCAGAGTGTTGGGGCAAGTGCTGGAGAGCGGCACCTATTAAGGGCCCGTTACATTTTCCATCGTAAATAAAATCTACCAAGTCGAACCATCCGGTTTTACGACCACTCCCAGCTGAGCACAGAGAGGAAAGAACACTCACAGGCCACCACTGGAGGAAGCCACGTGTGGGAAAAGTTCATGACGGAGGCCAGGAGGAGGCGTTCGTGTTGAACAAGCGCAGAGCCCCACACTGGACATCTGTGAGAAAGAGCTTCACAGGCTCATCGGATTCCTCCTCCTTCTCCAGTCTAAATAAAAGATTCCGATTCTGGAAGCCGGGATGGGATCTCCGAATCGCTCCACCACCACTCGGAACACCAACGAGCTGGTTGGACCAAACTCCTCTCGCGCTCTCACTAAGCGGCGGACGCTGCTTAGAAGTTAGGCGGGCGGCAGAGGTCGCAAACGGGTTTTGATTCCTTACCCGTACCCGGCCGCACCAGGGTCGCAAACGGGTACCCGTACCCGGCCGTACCCGGCCGGGTACGGGTAGGGTACGGGTATCGGGTACCCGATTGCGACCTCTGGGATGAAGCCATGTTGCAGGCGCGGGTGAGTTGATTCTAGGAACTTGAATTGTGAGAAGAGACAAGACGATGGGAAATGAGTGACAAATAGTTACTCACCAGTGACTCACGGTCTACCCGTACCCGGCCGCACCAGGGTCGCAAACGGGTACCCGTACCCGTACCCGGCCGGGTACGGGTAGCTGGGTATCGGGTAGGGTACGGGTATCGGGTACCCGGTTGCGACCTCTGGCACGCGGCTTTTAGTAACTCGGGAGGGCGCGTGGACGAACCGACGCGGCGGGTTGAGCTACCGTTAAGAGGCACGCATTTTTTTATTGTTTTAGATTATTTTGCTGCTATCAAATGTCCAAATGATGAACCACTTTGTTGAACTACCATTTGTGGCCAGGTAGCTTCTGAAAAATAAGTTCATTACCCTCAGTGGGCTTTGCTTGTAGGATTATAGTTTATCTTCTTGGTTCTTTCGGTAAAGTCACGTAAGGGAAATAATAAAGTAATACAAATAAAACAATAAAATACAATTCTCACGACGTTTCGGCCACAACGCAAGCAGCCGTCCTCAGGTGAAGAAACAGAGCTGTGGGAAAGACAGCAGCTTGCGTTGTGGCCGAAACGTCGTGAGAATTTTATTTTATAATGTTGTATTTTTATTATTTTATTATTTCCCTTCTACGTGACTTTACCGAAATAACCAAGAATATGAATCCCTGCAGTCAGGAAAGCTTTAAATCGAGATTATAGTTTAGTTTTATTTGTACGTATTTAGGCGATTTTTTTTTACCTTTCCTTTACCTTTCCACCCCTATCGTGCTTTTTGTATTGTTTGTTGTAACGTTCTTACCCTGCGCCCCCCTACAGGACATCTGTGAAAAAAAATAGCTTCATAGCTCATCAGATTCCTCCTCCTCCTCCTCCTCCAGTCTAAATAAATATTCTCATTCTGGTGACGTGGAACTCACGGGTCCTGCGGCGTCGAGCGAGTCCGAGGTAGCTGGCGCCGACTCAGCAACCACGAACTGCTCGTCATCGTCATCGTCGCCGCCGTCGGAGTTCCTGCCTCCTTCCACGATGACGTTGGCCACGGCCTTGGCACTCCCCGTCCTGAGCTCGGCAAATACGCACACACACACACACAGTGAGAGAATGATGCACACAGCGACAACGATACACGCGCACACACAGAAATACGAAGATACACGTACACACAGAGACCACCAAACGCACCACACATACACAGTGAGAGAATGATGCACACAGCGACAGCGATACACGCGCACACACAGAAATACGAAGATACACGTACACACAGAGACCACCATACGCACCACACACACAGTGAGAGAATGATGCACACAGCGACAGCGATACACGCACACACAGAAATACGAAGATGGAGAGACTCGGCCGAGTTTGTGGGGGGACCGCGAGGGTTGGGGTCGCCACGGCGATGCCTCGTTACCTCTCGGTCGGATGCGTCTCGGCGCTCTCCTGACGTCGGATTCTCGGTGCAGCTGGGCGGGCGCTGCTGGGGCGCGGGGGCCTCCTAGTACACGCACACACGCACACACGCACACACACACACACGCACACACACACACGCACACACACACACACGCGCACACACACACACGCACACGCGCGCACACACACGCACACACACGCACGTACGCACGCACGCACGCACACACACACACGCGCACACACACACGCACACACACACGCACACACACGCACACACGCACACACACGCACAGACACGCACACACACACACGCACACACACACACACACACGCGCACACACGCGCACACGCACGCACGCGCACACACACACACACGCACACACACGCACACACACACGCACACACACACGCACACACACGCACACACGCACACACATACGCACGCACACACACACACGCGCGCACACACGCAAACACACACGCACACACGCACACAGCACAGAGCGCGCAAACAAAGACAAAGATTCCCCTTATAGCCTTAACAGACTGTTAGGGCAAGTGCTGTTAGCAAGCACTTATGAAGGCCGACACGGCACGCAAGGGGGTGGTTGGCCAGCACCACGCCCGACCACCTTTGTCTCCCCAGTGGGGATGTTTTTACACACCGCACCAGGTACTTATTAGAGGTTGAGTGGACCTAAGGGAGGCCCAGGGCCGGTTCAGATAACCGTGAGCGGGAATCGCGTGTGTGTACGCAAGTCCGTACCCTCATGTGTCCGCACTCATGTACGCAAGTGTGTACGTGCTGGTGTGTATGCTCTCGTGTACACTAGCGTGTGTGCTCTCGTGTACACTAGCGTGTGCGCTCTCATGTACACTAGCGTGTGCTCTCGTGTACACTAGCGTGTGCTCTCGTGTACACTAGCGTGTGCGCTCTCGTGTACACTAGCGTGTGCTCTCGTGTACACTAGCGTGTGCGCTCTCATGTACACTAGCGTGTGCGCTCTCGTGTACACTAGCGTGTGCTCTCGTGTACACTAGCGTGTGCGCTCTCGTGTACACTAGTGTGTGCGCTCTCGTGTACACTAGCGTGTGCTCTCGTGTACACTAGCGTGTGCGCTCTCATGTACACTAGCGTGTGCTCTCGTGTACACTAGCGTGTGCGCTCTCATGTACACTAGCGTGTGCTCTCGTGTACACTAGCGTGTGCGCTCTCATGTACACTAGCGTGTGCGCTCGTGTGTACACTATTGTGTGCTCTCGTGTACACTAGTGTGTATGCTCTCGTGTACACTAGTGTATGCTCTCGTGTACACTAGTGTGTGTGCTCTCGTGTACACTAGCGTGTGCTCATGCGTCCACACCTCTGTAGCGGTAGCGCAGCAACATCAGCAGCCTCGCCATTCACCCGCGCTCCCTCCTCCTCCTCCTTCTCCTCCTTCTGCGCGCCCTCCGCCTCTGCGATGCGGGAACGATTCACTCGCTTCGGCTCACGAGCGACAAGCCTGCCGCCGAAGCGACTCGCGTTCATCCCCGTTAACCCCTACGCGGGAGCACGGCTCGGTGCGCCCTGGCCCGACGCTGGAGATGAATGCGTTGCAGGCAACGACAGCAATACTACCGGTTTACGTGGGGGATGCGTTCCTGAAAGGTGCGACTGAAGGATATGGAAGCGCTTTAAAGGGTAGTAGTACAGTGAGGGAAAAAAGTATTTGATCCCCTGCTGATTTTGGTTAAATACTTATTTCCCTCGTTAAAATGCAAATCAATTTATAACGTTTTTGACATGCGTTTTTCTGGATTTTGTTGTTGTTATTCTGTCTCTCACTGTTCAAATAAACCTACCATTAAAATCATAGACTGATCATTTCTTTGTCAGTGGGCAAACGTACAAAATCAGCAGGAGATCAAATACTTGTTTCCCTCACTGTAGGCGGTGGAGGCGAAGGCTGAGAGGCGACGGATAACGACAAAGGACGCACGATGCTGTAAGCGATGCAATTGCGTTGTTAGAATACACGCAGCAATCGTCGCAACCCCGACGACTGCGAAAAAAACTTCGTGGGACCCTCCTGAAAGAGAGCCGCGAGACTCCCGGGTGCCCGAGCCTCGCAGCGGCGCCAACGTTCGCTCGCCGCGCACGCCCCACCGTGAGGCCAGCCGCACCGGTGGCCTCCCGGGGCCCCACCTTCGTCAGCGGCGGCGGCGGCGTCGTTGGTGACGACGTCGCGGTGCCGTCTACGGTGGCCCTTGGCTGTGGGCGGCCGCACCACCCGTGCCGGGCTCCCCGCCTGCGGCAAAACATGGCAACAGAGCAGTCGCACGTGGCATGACCGTCACCGAGTCCCAGAGGTCGCAACTGGGTACCCGATACCCGTACCCTACCCGATACCTGGCTACCCGTACCCGGCCGGGTACGGGTAGCCGTTTGCGACCCTGGTGCGGCCGGGTACGGGTATGGGTAGGCCGTGAGTCACTGGTGAATCACCGTTTGTCACTCATTTCCCAACGTCTTGTCTCTTCTCACAATTCAAGTTCCTAGAATCAACCCACCCGCGCCTGCAACATGGCTTCATCCCAGAGGTCGCAATCGGGTACCCGTACCCTACCCGATTGCCACGCCGCATGTATCGTGAAGATGTACGCATGTACAGTAAAAGCTTGGCTTGCGAGTAACTTGGTCTGCGAGTGTTTTGCGAGACGAGCAAAAATTTTAAGTAAATATTAATTTGATAAACGAGCGAGGTTTTGCAATACGAGTAGCACGTGTGTACGCTTTGTCTGCCGAGCGTCACGTGATCACAACTGATGTACGAGTTCTTTGGATTACAAACACGTTTCCGGAACGAATTACGCTCGCAATCCAAGGTTTTACTGTATGTTGAACGTCTTTCGCATCGTACGTAGACAACCGTGGATATAATCGGAGATGCGGGGGGTGGGGGGCCAGGACAACAAACTAAACACAGAACGCAGTTCTAAACGGAAACAAACTAAACAAGAAAAGCTGACAACCGGCGCACTACGGAGACAACGGCGTAAGAACATGCTCAACGGAAGACCTGGCCCCAAAGAACGACGCGCTATTATCTCGCGAGAAAACAACGTGGGGCCTACGCAACGCAAGACGTTACAACGCACGTTCAAATGCTCACTGAACATTTTGAATCTAAACGACTGCCCTTGCGATAATTGTTTTTTTACCCTTCTATCTGGCAACAAAACTGACACCTTTTTTACAAGGAGTCATTCATGTTTGCATAGACCACAATACCTGCAGTCATAATGAAAAAAAAACTCTGATAATGTATGCACTGTCCTTGAAGTTGATTGGTCCACACCCGAGACAGCTTTCCTTAGAGCCTAGTCTCACATGGTGTTGGACCAGATGACGCCAAAAGGCGCAAACTCAAAGACAATGCACCATCAGAGTATGAGAGCTCTGGGTAAGCATTGCCTCCACCATCACCTAGAGCTCTTTTACACGCTTTCTATTAACTCACTCTGTCTGTTGTTGTATCCTCAAATCTTGTAACTAAATTTTTACCCACTTCCCAATGTGGTATCGACTGCAAACTTAGTATACTTATGTCATACTGATGACAATACTATATTCCATCATTAAAAATTAAAATAAATATTTTCAAACCATCTTTTTTATATGTTATGTTTCGGCTTGGGTCTAATTGTCCACGCTCAACTGACGTTGGCTGTAAATCACCACGGCCCCTTACGTTATGGCAAGCTTCGGGGCCACTTCCTGGAGTCGTGGAGTTTTGCCATTACGAGCGCGGTACATTTCATTAAAGCGTGTTTTAAAAAAAGTATTTTTAAATATTACTTATTTTTTTCAGAAGTGACCTGGCTACCACAAATGGCCGCTCAACAAAGTGGCGTATCACGTGGAAATGTACAGCAGACAATATATCAAATCTCTGCACCAGATCGAGTTAAAAGATGACATCACCCTGCTGCTGCTCTATTTAAGACCGGGAGCCAGTGGAGGGCTTCACCATTCTGGCAAATTGCCCGATGAAGCCGGATGTAATTACCAGCGAAACGTCGTGCTACTCAAAATTTAAAATGATGTTGATTCACTCTTCAACACACCGGTGGGCTAAAGTAGTGAACTATTTGTCCTTTGTAAACGTGACACTTTTTTTACTGTTTGGCCATGTCGGGTGGTGGAGGGTTACGATACATTTATAAATAACCCAAAAAGCTTTATTATGAATATCATGAGACTTTGTTTCCAGTATCAAAGTATGACCATGAATAAGAATGGGTTTAGCCCTTCAGAGCGTGTTTGTTTACATGTTCACCACGTGCGGTTAATGCAGACTTGATTCCTTGAAAAAGGTTTCTATTTGGTGTTTGAACATCCTGCACCGAGTAGCATAACACAGCATGGTCAAACAACCCCCAATGACAGACCCAGCATGGGCAGGCCTTTTTTAAGGTGCCGAGTGACCAGCGGTTGGAACTTATCGACAATGTCGGTGTAATGGAATGGCTTAAAACACAGTTTGGGTCGCGTCTTCCTTTGAATTCAAGGTGCAGATGGTGAAAGGAAAATACCTCAAAATCCACAGCATCGGCAGGCTCAGACGCAGGCTTGCGACAGAATGAGAAAGATAGTCACACACGCACGAGCACACTCGTCTTGACACTGGGTTACTTGAAGCCGTGAAATGATCAGCAATGGTAAAAGCTCGAAGAACAAAGCGTGTGAGAGACGGACCCCAATAGAAATGTGCCATTCACGGAGCGTTGGGTAAGGAGGCAAGTGTTCCAGGAAGCCTCCCTCCCCCGTGCAAGCCACGGTCACTCACCTCCAGCCCTCGTGCGTCTTCCGAAGTAGCTGCAGTCGGCGGCTCCCTGTCTCTGGACTGGGTCACACACAACACAGCAAGCGGCAGCAGCAAGAGATGGTGGGGTCTCCTCAAGAGTACGGGTGAGTCCACGCACAAGTTCAACAATAACAGCAGCAGCAGCAGCAGCAATGTCTTTGGTATGTGGTTGGAGCCAACCGCTAACCACATACCAACATCTCACAGTGGCAAAATGTTAACTACCTCGCCTGGTATACAGGAGATTGTGAGTTCGATCCCAACCCTTACCTCTGATCAGCATGGGGTTGGCTAAGTACGGTGTGAAGGAAGTTGAACATTACATTCTATTTTTGTGTACGACGGAAATACGCTCAGCGGCTGAGCAAGTAAAACTCGGTGCATGGTTTATTTACGAGATAGAATCAGTGGAATGATGCATATATTGATCAAAAAATATAAATGTATCAATGAGAAGGTTGCGACGCACGCTTCAAACCCTGTACGAATTAATGTTTTTTTTCTTCAAGCAATTCGCACACGTTTCACGAGTCGGGTTCACAAACCAACGCTGCGTGTCGCCCGGAGTTTCTGCCATTTTTGCGGCAATGTTAACAAACGGAATCATCTGCCCAAATCACCCCGGGACCATGGGGGCCTCGTCGCCCACGGGGCAGGCTGTACCCCCTGTCGGTGCTCTTGTTCAATATGAAAAAAACGATTAAAAAACACAACAGAATTCCTGAATGGAATTGTGACACCGAACCGTGACGTGGGAGCGATGTGCAGAGCTGGGGGGGGGGTGAATGGCACCGCTCCCCGGTTCTATCTTCAACAATCCGGTGAACCGATCGATAATGAATACAGCTGAGGTTTTTTCGGTTCACGACAATTTGTTTTTGACATTAAACCGGAACATCCGAAGGCTGTACGGGCTCCGAATGCCATTTCCTTTTCGGGAAAGTAAACAAATATCGTTAACAACCCATCTAAATTTCGATTTAAAGCTTTTGTGACTGCAGGGATTCATCTTCTTGGTTCTTTCGGTAAAGTCACGTAGAAGGGAAGTAATAAAATAATAAAAATAAAACATAATAAAATAATTCTCACGACGTTTCGGCCACAACGCAAGCAGCCGTCATCAGGTGAAGACCAGGTCTGTCGGGGAGACAGCGTCTGAATGAAACAGCACCATGCTTGGAGCGTATATTTAAGCTGGGTTGGAAGGGGGGGGGGGGAAGGGGCGCCTTGACAAAAATAATTTGCATATCAAGAGGTCACTTCCTGACAAAAGAGCTCAAGTGGGCCTCACCTGGTAAACCTTCAAATAGTTTTAATTTCAATCCCATTTTCTTGGCACCACAGCTCTGCAGTCACCCTCCGTGGGGCACCAGCTCGTCCGTTTTGCCGGCCGGAGTCACCGTTAAGTTGCCTTGGCCTGGTTTGCATTGCTCAAGTGCCGGAGGGGGGGTGGTGGTGGTGGCTGGGGGGGGGGGGAGGCCTTGTAACTCAAAAGCCCTCACCCAAGTTAAATAAATAAGAGGCTCGCTCCGTTGATCCCATTAGCTGCCCGCAGGGGTGTGACCGCAGCAATGCAAAACTAAACTGCTAAACTATTTTACATTTTACCAGGTGTAAGTCCCACTTAAGCTACGTAGGTCTTTTTCAGAAGCGATCTGGACATCACAAATGACGGCTCAACGAAGTGGCTTATCATCGCGTGGAAATTTATAGCGGCCAAATACGCTAAAAGCGTGATGTTGATTCTAAATGTGGAGGGGAAAAACCGGAGGACCCGGAGAAAAATCCGCTCGACAACAAGGGGAGAAAGACACGCAAACTCCAAATATACAGGCCTCGGGGGGGTTGGGATCGAACCCACGACCTCCTGTATAGCAAGCGAGGTCGTGAACATCTCTCCACCGTGAACCTCGCTTCACCGATCCCATTAGTGGCCCGTGGGCTGTGACCGCAGCTATGGTGAGGGCAGACAGGGTGACTTCTCGACCGAGTGCGCAGAAGCCGACCTGAGTTTCGCTTCAGGTTATTTATAGTCTGTTTTTTTAAAATCAACGTTCATATATACACGGGCCCGATGGTCTGTTTGCGGGAGAGGTGGAGCGGTGGGTTACAACGCTGCGCTGTAAACCCAGTGACCCGAGTTCGATTCCTGGGCACGGAGAATACCAGTGGCGAGTGAGATCTGAAGCGGACCTGGTCTTCCCCTTCACACAGCGTTGGTGTACGGTGTTTTTTTCTGCAATGTTTTGCTGTCTTTTCTTGGATTTTCTGTTTGCACTCAGTCACATATTCACTTTAAGATGTTTTTTGTTCATGTTTTAGTTTTTTGTTTGTTGCGGTTGCACCCGATTCAAGAGCCGAATGGCTCACAGGGCTATACCTAATAAATGAACTTGAACTTGATATCGTGCACTCACCAACGTGAAGGATTGTTAACCCTTTCAACATTCCGATGACGTACGTGTACATAATCGGAAGAAAAACTAAAATAAAATAACTTTAACGGGACCGAAGCACCCACAAGGCCATGTGGGAGGGCGCGTGGCAGAGTCTGGCGCCCGCATTGAGTACAATCCGTTTAAAAATATCGCCACTATGCCTCTCGAAATTAAATTAAGCCGAGTCGCTCGCGCGTTCCGAGATTCGGCGGTGAACGGGACCCCCACCCTGCAACTGGCAGAAGTCTCGGAACGGGAAAGGATTAAGTAACGCCAATGACAACAAATACAGCATGGGAAGGCCTTCAAAAAGGGCTGAACATTTTAACTATTATTTTGTTTTCTTGGTTCTTTCGGTAAAGTCACGTAGAATGGTAATAATAAAATAATAAAAATAAAGCATAATAACATAATTCTCTGTCGGGAAGACAGACCTGTTCTTCACCTGAGGACAGCTGCTTGCGTTGTGGCCGAAACGTCGTGAGAATTATTTTATTATGTTTAAATGTTATTATTTTATTATTTCCATTCTACGTGACTTTACCGAAAGAACCAAGAAGATGAATCCCTGCAGTCACGAAAGCTTTAAATCGAAAAATATTATTTTGTTGCTGTTACTACTTTGTACGACCCACCACAAGTCAGGTCGCTATACCGAAACAGAAGTGGACATGCGCAAACATTTGATAGAGACAGTCATAGTCAGAGTGGAAGAGTAAGGGGTCCTGTAGCCTGCACTTGAACACGGGGAACAAATTGACAGCGGGGTCAGCTGCAGAGAGGAAGCGACCCCCCACTCCCAACCTCCCCCACCCATCGACTGCAGCTTACGTCCCCCGCTCACCTTTCTATCTTTTTTCTCTTCGTCGCGCTGCTTGTCCCTCCGCCTGTCCTTGTCTTTGCTGCTTCCCGCGGCCACACGGTCTCCTCGCTCGTCCTTGTCCTTCCGCTCCCCGCCCCTCTCCCCGCGCTCCCCGCCCCTCTCCCCGCGCTCCCCGCCCCTCTCCCGCTCCCTCGCCCCGTCCCTCTCCCGCTCCTTGGAGCCCTCCGCGTTGCTCTCCTTCTCCCGCCTCCGCTCCGAGTCTCTGTCGCGATGCCCGTCCTTCGTCCTCTCTCGGTCCCTTTCGCCGTCTTTGGCCGCGTGCCGCTCTCTTTCCCTCTCCCTGCCCTTGCTGTCTTTGTCTCCCTCCTTGCTCTTGTCCTTGTCCCTGTCGCGATGGTGCCTGTCTTGCGAGGAGGTCTCCTTCTCCTGGCGTTCGCGGCTGCCCGAGGGCTCCTTGAACTCCACCTCCTTCTTGGTCTGCCCAAGAGACGCGGACAGAAACGCGAGCCGGCGGACGGCGGTAACCATCGACGCGCAGAACGCGTCGCGTGCGGGCGGCAACGGATTTGACACGCGCGGCGCCGCCGAAACGCCCACGGCACGGTTAGGTGACGGCAGATTGGGCGTCAATTCCACCCAGCCAGCAAAGCTGGCGATGGCGTCGGTCTGGCGAGGGCTAGCTGGGGGGAGGGACGGACGGATGGACGGTCACGTCCAAAGGACTTGTGTGGGCTTGCTAGCTATCCTCTAAGCACAATGGTCAGAGCGTCTCCCAACTCCCTCTGTGGTTGGGCAGCAAAGGCAATGCAGATCAATGCAATTGTTGTACTGTACTTGTTTGCTCCCCGCCTTCATCATCCCTCACTGAACAGCGTGGTGAACCGTGGTGAAATAACCTCCACCACCCAAAAGGTGTGGGGGGGGGGGGAGGCTATCATCTCGCAGTAGATTGACGAAGAGCTGTACAACATGATAATTGTTTTTTTACCCTTCTATCTGGCAACAAAACTGACACCTTTATTACAAGGAGTCATGTTTGCATCGACCACAATACCTGCAGTCATAATGCAAACAAAAAACATAACTCTGATAATGTATGCACTGTCCTTGAAGTTGATTAGTCCACACCCGAGACAGCTTTCCTTAGAGCCTAGTCTCACATGGTGTTGGACCAGATGACGCCAAAAGGCGCACAACTCAAAGACAATGCACCATCAGAGTATGAGAGCTCGGGGTAAGCAAAAGGTGTCAGTTTTGTTTCCAGATAAAAGGGTAAAAAAACAATAATCATATTTTTCTACTGGCAAATGAGGTTCCAATGGAGCTGTACAACAGTACACTGGAACAAAAATCCAATCAAAAAACTAAAAATATAACTGCATTGTCGTTTCCGTGCAGCGGTAGAAAGATACGCTCTCGGTGTGACGTTCACCTCCACTCACAGCCTTGAGCTAGCCGCGGAAACTCCACATTTCCACGGCGAGGACCACTTCATCCAAGCCGTGCCGATTTTGACAAACCCCCAGAGGACGGGGGGGGGTGTGGGGCGGGCTGGCGATGATCATCGGATTCCTCCAGGACAGTCCGTTCTCCTAGAACGCCGCGTGTTGTTTTCAAAACGCGAGTTGGATGTAACGCGACTAATGTACCATTGGAACCTCATTTGCCAGTAAAAAATATGATAATTGGTTTTTTACCCTTCTATCTGGCAACAAAACTGACACCTTTTTTACAAGGAGTCATGTTTGCATAGACCACAATACCTGCAGTCATAATGCAAACAAAAAACACAACTCTGATAATGTATGCACTGTCCTTGAAGTTGATCGGTCCACACCCGAGACAGCTTTCCTTAGAGCCTAGTGTAATTACGGAACAGGTTTTTTTATAACGCGGATGCAAATTGAATATAACGCGATCGAGTGAACGGAACCACGTCGCGCGAGTGGGAATAAGCGGTGGTAACGTCTACCTCGGCGTAGCCTCACACATGCCACTAGTTGATGCTTCTAGACCAGGCATGTCCAAAGCCCGGCCCGCGGGCAGATTTCATACGGCCCGCAGCTTCGGTCTTATAATGTGTTAGTTATGGCTCGCCAGCTCTGTCAGAATAAATACATCATACAACTCATGGAAATGTAAGGTATTCTATACAGTTTGTTCAATGTTATCTGACTGAATGAAAGGCAGAATTGCGTTTTTAGAGTTGTTCCCGTCTGCCTGAGTGGCTTATATTTGGTTACATTGTCATTTGAAAAATAAAGGTAATTGTGACAATGAAAATTGTTTTGTAACAGTGTGTGTATCCACGTAACTTTTGTGGTTAAAACAATGTCAAAAGGAACTATTGGCCCCCGGGCATCTTCGCTTTATCAAATGTGGCCCTCTTTGCAAAAAGTTTGGACACCCCTGTTCTAGACGCTACCCACGCACCTCAGTGTTTGTTCGGCCTGCGTAAGAATCTCACGCATTGTCACGCACTGTGCTTTACCCCCTATATTATTACATTCCTTATTATAACGCCATTTTTCCATCACGCGGTGTTTCTTCATGAACGCAACTGCGACCGAGTCGCAGGGGATCAAACCGTATAAATAAATGAATATTCCGATTCTAGATTTGAAGCTTTCATGGCTGCAAGGATTCACTCTTAGGTTTTTCGGTAAAGTCACGTAGGTGAAAAAATGAAATTAAAATTAATAAAAATAAAATAATTAAATTTTTTTGTTTTTATTATGAAATTAAAATGAATTAAAATGTTTTTATTTTCTTTTTATTAATTTTTATTTCATTTTTTCACCTACGTGACTTTACCGAAAAACACTACGAGTATGAATATCCCCATTCCGATTGTCCGGAGCGTCCACCACGACCCGGCATCAGAACCTCGCGGGCATCTGGCACCACCACCACCACCGCCACTGCCGCCGCCGGTAAGGCGACTGCCGCACGGAGGAGAGCGGCGGCGGTGACGCGGCGGTGACGGGGCGGCACACCTCTCGTTGCCGCGACGGGCGCTCGTCGCGGTTCTCCTTGCCCTGCGACTTCGCCGGTGCGGCGCCGCTCTTGGCATCGGGCTTGGCGTCGGGCTTCTCCCCGGCGAGCACGCGTCTCACTGCGTCCTCGCTCGGCAGCTGCGAGGGGGGGCGGGGGGGAGAGACACAACAGCGCCATGTGCAGGCTCGGCTGAGGGCAGCGCGGCAAGATCCGGCGTTGTGCTGTGCGGCTACTACGACACACGACATGAGGACACTACTTGAGCGTAGTGGTACAAGGCGGAGGAAAGTGGAAACAATTGACGAAAAGTGCAGTGGACACCGATGGCCTATCTGGCCATGGATCGCGATCATGATGATGATGACGACGACTGGGATGCAATGACTACGACGCCCGCCGCCTGCTTTCTTCAGAACTTGTTTTTGTGTTGAGTTTGTTGTTATTGACAAATGTGGTGAGATGTTAACTCCATCGCCCGGTATGCAGGAGGTCGTGGGTTGGATCCCGACCCTGTCACCTGTATATTTGGAGTTTGCATGGTCTCTCTCTCTCTCTCTCCCCGTGGTCGCGTGGATTTTTCTCAGGGTCCTTGGGTTTTTCCCTCCACATTTAGTAACAACATGCGTTTGGAGTATTTGGCCGCTATACATTCCCACGTGATAAGACAATTCGTTGAGCTATCATTTGTGGCCGCCAGGTCGCTTCTTAAAAAGAGATTTTTTAGCTCAGAGGGGCCGTACCTGGAAAAATTATGAAAAAATTTGTTTCATTTAATAGTTTAGAAATTAGTTTGTTTCATTTTTCGATTTAAAGCTTTCGTGACTGCAGGGATTCATCTTCTTGGTTCTCTCGGTAAAGTCACGTAGAAGGGAAGTAATAAAATAATAAAAATAAAACACAATAAAATAATTCTCACGACGTTTCGGCTACAACGCAAGCAGCCGTCTTCTTCACCTGAGGACGGCTGCTTGCGTTGTGGCCGAAACGTCGTGAGAATTATTTTATTATGTTTTATTTTTATTATTTTATTACTTCCCTTCTACGTGACTGTACCGAAAGAACCAAGAAGATAGTTTGTTTCAGTCTTGCATCGCGAGCCTGAATGGGGAGAGACGGATGACCAAATCGTGAGGAGGAAGGGAGGAAGCCGGGGGTGTGGTGATTCGTCACAGCACTTCCAATATGCACGGTTGGCTACGTACGGTGCGAAAGAAGTTAAATGTACGTCCATCCGTACGGTCAAATCAATCCCGACAATCCTTCCCTCCCCCCCTCCCCCAACAGGGCACGGGACGATGCTCATCCAGCTGTGGAAGCAGATTATATTAGACACGCATTAGCGTGCCGTAAATGTGCGTCCCCGTTGTTGATGCAGCTAAACTATTTATAATTTTACCAGGTAAGGCCCACTGTATAGCTCTTTTTCAGAAGCGACGTGGCCACAAATGATAGCCCAACGAAGTGGCTTACTGTGCAAAAATGTATAGCGAGCAAATATTTGAAACGCATATCGGTTCTAAATGTGGAGGCGAAAACCGGAGGACCCGGAGAAAAATCCATGCGACCACGGGGAGCGAAAAAGAGAGGGAAAGGCAAACTCCAACTATACATTATTATTTGTTTCTTTCGGTTAAGTCACGTCTAAAGATAAAATAATAAATTAAATTAAATAATAGAATACGACGTTTCGATTGCAACACAAGCAATCATCATCAGGTATAATGAAATAGCGACATAAAATCTAACCAGAAAACTATAGACAGACATATTAGCAGACAGATATCACCAAGATACATAGCGAGAGCAACACAGGTAACAGAGAGGGGTGATCGTCTCTGTGTGGTGGCCTTAAATAGACAGAGGGGGGGGCGGAGGCAGAGAGAGGGAGGAGGGTTAGAGAAAAAATTAGCATATCAATGAGTGGTCAACAGACGTGGTGCTGCGAATGCGATGGCACGGCAAGCAAGCCTGAAAATCAGGAGAAGGACACACTAAAATTAAA
Source organism: Lampetra planeri (assembly GCF_965212315.1). NCBI lineage: Eukaryota > Metazoa > Chordata > Hyperoartia > Petromyzontiformes > Petromyzontidae > Lampetra > Lampetra planeri. The sequence goes on from NC_136157.1 coordinate 5,797,471, forward strand.
TAACCTAGTAAAATATCGAAATGTAATGTAATACAACACAGAGGGTCGGTCAACACACAATTAACGCATAGCCTGGTTGATTACGTATTTCAAAGATTGCTAAGTTAGAATTTAAGTGTGAACAATCTAAAGAGAGGACACAGGCAGAGAAAACAAGTCGCCAGAGAGAGAGAAAAAAGATAAGCTTAAAACTTCCCCGTAGAAGTGGTTCAATCTTAATTTTAGAACTTTCGTGACTGCAGGAATTATTATTTGTTTCTTTCGGTTAAGTCACGTCTAAAGATAAAATAATAAATTAAATTAAATAATAGAATACGACGTTTCGATTGCAACACAAGCAATCATCATCAGGTATAATGAAATAGCGACATAAAATCTAACCAGAAAACTATAGACAGACATATTAGCAGACAGATATCACCAAGATACATAGCGAGAGCAACACAGGTAACAGAGAGGGGTGATCGTCTCTGTGTGGTGGCCTTAAATAGACAGAGGGGGGGGCGGAGGCAGAGAGAGGGAGGAGGGTTAGAGAAAAAATTAGCATATCAATGAGTGGTCAACAGACGTGGTGCTGCGAATGCGATGGCACGGCAAGCAAGCCTGAAAATCAGGAGAAGGACACACTAAAATTAAATAACCTAGTAAAATATCGAAATGTAATGTAATACAACACAGAGGGTCGGTCAACACACAATTATCTTTAGACGTGACTTAACCGAAAGAAACAAATAATAATTCCTGCAGTCACGAAAGTTCTAAAATTAAGATTGAACCACTTCTACGGGGAAGTTTTAAGCTTATCTTTTTTCTCTCTCTCTGGCGACTTGTTTTCTCTGCCTGTGTCCTCTCTTTAGATTGTTCACACTTAAATTCTAACTTAGCAATCTTTGAAATACGTAATCAACCAGGCTATGCGTTAATTGTGTGTTGACCGACCCTCTGTGTTGTATTACATTACATTTCGATATTTTACTAGGTTATTTAATTTTAGTGTGTCCTTCTCCTGATTTTCAGGCTTGCTTGCCGTGCCATCGCATTCGCAGCACCACGTCTGTTGACCACTCATTGATATGCTAATTTTTTCTCTAACCCTCCTCCCTCTCTCTGCCTCCGCCCCCCCCTCTGTCTATTTAAGGCCACCACACAGAGACGATCACCCCTCTCTGTTACCTGTGTTGCTCTCGCTATGTATCTTGGTGATATCTGTCTGCTAATATGTCTGTCTATAGTTTTCTGGTTAGATTTTATGTCGCTATTTCATTATACCTGATGATGATTGCTTGTGTTGCAATCGAAACGTCGTATTCTATTATTTAATTTAATTTATTATTTTATCTTTAGACGTGACTTAACCGAAAGAAACAAATAATAATTCCTGCAGTCACGAAAGTTCTAAAATTAAGATTGAACCACTTCTACGGGGAAGTTTTAAGCTTATCTTTTTTCTCTCTCTCTGGCGACTTGTTTTCTCTGCCTGTGTCCTCTCTTTAGATTGTTCACACTTAAATTCTAACTTAGCAATCTTTGAAATACGTAATCAACCAGGCTATGCGTTAATTGTGTGTTGACCGACCCTCTGTGTTGTATTACATTACATTTCGATATTTTACTAGGTTATTTAATTTTAGTGTGTCCTTCTCCTGATTTTCAGGCTTGCTTGCCGTGCCATCGCATTCGCAGCACCACGTCTGTTGACCACTCATTGATATGCTATTTTTTTCTCTAACCCTCCTCCCTTTCTCTGCCTCCGCCCCCCCCTCTGTCTATTTAAGGCCACCACACAGAGACGATCACCCCTCTCTGTTACCTGTGTTGCTCTCGCTATGTATCTTGGTGATATCTGTCTGCTAATATGTCTGTCTATAGTTTTCTGGTTAGATTTTATGTCGCTATTTCATTATACCTGATGATGATTGCTTGTGTTGCAATCGAAACGTCGTATTCTATTATTTAATTTAATTTATTATTTTATCTTTAGACGTGACTTAACCGAAAGAAACAAATAATAATTCCTGCAGTCACGAAAGTTCTAAAATTAAGATCCAACTATACAGCATCGAACCCACGACCTCCTGTATACCAGGCGAGGTAGTTAACATCTCCTAGCAACCGCGATGATGATGAGAGACGCAGACTCCAAATATACAGCAACAGGCGTCAGGGTCGGGGATCGAACCCACGACCTACTGCATACCAGGCGAGGTAGTTGACATCTCCTAGCCACCGCGATGATGATGAGAGACGCAGACTCCAAATATACAGCAACAGGCGTCATGGTCGGGATCGAACCCACCACCTCCTGTATACCAGGCGAGGTAGTCAACATCTCCTCGCCATCGTGATGATGATGAGAGACGCAGACTCCAAATATACAGCAACAGGCGTCAGGGTCAGGGATCGAACCCACGACCTACTGCATACCAGGCGAGGTAGTTAACATCTCCTAGCCACCGTGATGATGATGAGCGAGAGAGAACACACAAACTCCACATACAACAGGCGTCAGGGTCAGGGATCGAACCCACGACCTCCTGTATACCAGGCGAGGTAGTTAACATCTCCTAGCCACCGTGATGATGATGAGCGAGAGAGAGAGACACACAAACTCCACATACAACAGGCATCGTCAGGGTCGGGGATCGAACCCACGAGTTCCTCCTGCATACCAGGCGAGGTAATCAACATCTCGCCACCGTGGCTGCGTGACGCTGCCATCCCACCGCCCTCACCTTGCTGAGGCAGCACTGTGCGAGCGCTTGCAGGAACTCGTTTGTTCTCTCCGGTTCGTGGCCGGCCACGATCTTGGACGGACGCACCGGCACGGCCTCCCCCGACGCCATCGCCACCACGTCGATGGCCTTCTGCAGGAAGGTGATCTTGGCCTCCCTCTCCTGTGCAACGATAAAGTTTGGCGCGATACGATGTGTGCTGCTACGCATGCACGTGCGGTGAGGTCGCGGGACGGATCATTGAGTGGCTCACTCCGAGCTCTCAATGTCCCGATAGTGAATTGTCTTTGTGCTCATCTTCTTGGTTCTTTCGGTAAAGTCACGTAGAAGGGAAGTAATAAAATAATAAAAATAAAACATAATAAAACAATTATGTTTTATTTTTATTATTTTATTACTTCAATAAAAATAAAACATAATAAAACAATTATGTTTTATTTTTATTATTTTATTACTTCCCTTCTACGTGACTTTACCGAAAGAACCAAGAAGATGAATCCCTGCAGTCACGAAAGCTTTAAATCGAATTGTCTTTGTGCTGTTCGCCTTTTGGCATCCTCTGGTCTGACACTGTTTGAGATGACGCTCTAAAGAAAGCGGTCTCTGGTGTGGACCAATCGGTTTCAAAAACAATGCAACCAGAGTATTTGTTTGCATGCTCACAACAAGTATATGTGGTTAATGCAGTGATAGGATTCCTTGCAAAAGGTTTCTGTTTGGTGTTTTAACATCTTAACACCTAGATTTGAAGCTTTCGTGACTGCAAGGATTCATATTCTTCAGTTTTTCGGTAAAGTCACGTAGGTAAAAAAAAAATCAAAATTAATTAAAGTAAAATAAAATAAAAATCACGACGTTTCGGAGGCAACGGAAGCTTGTGTTGCCTCCGAAACGTCGTGATTTTTATTTTATTTTACTTTCATAAAAAAAAAATGTATTTACCTACGTGACTTTACCGAAAAACCTAAGAATATCTTAACACCTCCTGTTTTATTGCCAGAAAGGGTAAAACCTATTGTTATATCTGGAAGAACCGCCTTACAGCGAAAACACGTTGTAATGCGAACACCACGCGTTGCGCAAGGAGTTACCGTGTAGCGAGCGGTGCATGAGGAGGGCTCGCTCCGATGCCTACATTTAAGCAATCATTTAAATCCCAATAAAACCCAATTACGCTCTAGGCGTCGTAACTAAACATCATTTTCTGGCCATTAAACACAGCCTCGCGTCATGTCACAAAGGTGACCTTGGCCTCCCTCTCCTGTGCAACGATACAGTTTGGCCAGATACGATGTACGACTTCGCACGTGCAGTGAGATCGCGTGACAAATAACTCGTACTGCATCATTCCGCGTTCCGTATCGCACCGCTGAACGCGCGTTAAAGCGAGGGGTTACAATATGGTGAGCGGTGCACAATGGGGTCTCACTCCACTGCCGATATTTAAACAATTATTTAATCCCCATAAAACCCCAATTACAATGGGGACTAGGCTCTAAAGAAAGCCGTCTCGGGTGTGGACCAATCAACTTCAAGGACAGTGCATATTATTATCATTATCAGAGTTGCTTCTTTTTGTTTGCTTTTTGACTACTTGTGTTGTGGTTATTGCAAACATGATGCCTTGAATAAAGGTGTCAGTTTTGTACCAGTTTAAAAGGGTAAAAACCTACTACTACGCCTTAGGAGTCGTAACTAAACATCCCTTTCCGGCCATTAAACACGGCCTCACGCCATGTCAGTCAAAGGCCACTGGACGATCGCTCCACCACTCAAACCCTTCTGAAGAGTAATCCTCCACTGACCTCGCTCACTCAACACTGAAGGGCCACCCGCTCAACGCCGCAAGTCAGCCAGGGACACAGAAGCGAACTGAACGGGGAACAGTTGGCAAGCTTCGATTTAAAGCTTTCGTGACTGCAGAGATTCATCTTCACGGTTCTTTCGGTAAAGTCACGTAGAAGGAAAATAATAAAAATCAAACGTAATAAAATAATTCTCACGACGTTTCGGCCACAACGCAAGCAGCCGTCCTCAGGTGACGCTGTCTTTCCGACAGACCTGTTCTTCACCTGAGGACGGCTGCTTGCGTTGTGGCCGAAACGTCGTGAGAATAATTTGATTATGTTTTATTTTTATTATTTTATTATTTTCCTTCTACGTGACTTTACCGAAAGAACCAAGAAGAAGAAGAAGTTGGCAAGCTGTCATCGGAGGCAACGGAAACGAGGAATTGGTGTGTACCTTCACGTTATCCGATTTCATATCCGACTCGCCGTAAAGTCCCTTCATGAACCCAGTTGTGCGGATCACCTGCAGGATAAAAGAAAATAAACCACACAACAACCAGGTCAAGGTCAGACGGACGGCATTGTTCATCGTTGTTGCCTTTGCGCGTATTATAACGATTGTGTTTTTTTTACTAGTGAAATTAAGGGGTTTGAAAATCATTCAGCGTGACGAAGACTTCGACTGCTTAACCAGTGCCACTATCATCACCACCACCACCATCATCACCACCAAAGATAAAGATCTCCCCTGTATAGCCTTAACAGTTTGTTGGGGCAAGTGCTGTTAGCGAGCAGCAGCGATGAAAACCGGCACGGCATACAAGGGCGGTCAGGCGTGTTGGCCAGCACCACACGTCCGACCGCCTCCATGTCCCCAGTGGCACTGGTCACACACCGCACCGGGTACTCATTTGAGGCTCAGTCGATCTAGGGGAGGGCCCAGGATCGGTTCAGATAATAAGTCACCGATGTTGTATCGCAACCATTGTTATAATACAGACAAACGGAAACAATTGCACGCGCTGTGCAAGACAGCAGCCAAACCCACAAATTTAAGTGGAAGGCCGTTTGACATTTGACCAATTGAACACGCAGGCTTTCGCGACCAATATTATTCATAAACGAAAAAAAAATTTGGGTTAGATCGCGTAAATATGAATGTGTCATTTACCCACCACCACCACCCGGCATAGTCAATAAGTAAAAAAAAACTTTTGGAAAAACATTTTAACCTATATGGATTTAAAATCAAAAGTAGAATGATTAGCTTTTTCATTATAGTAGGTGGTTTACTAATCGACAGCCTACCACTTGAATCACTAGGGTCGGCCAGTGTGCAAGAGGCACGAAGATCAAGTCATTCGTGACCGCTGCTGTAAAAATAAAAATAGGAAGAGATGACTCTCAAAAAACGCACACCAATGTTGTTAAATATTAGCGACCGTTGCACGGATCATCATGTTCACAACCTTTCTGCATGAACTGGATGGCTGAAAGGTTGTTTAATGAGTATCCCCACACAATATGTATCGTGAATATATTTTTGACTTGCCTTTGTTGATTTTTATGAATGGGTTGTCTGTGTTTGTCACACCGAGATTATTTTATATCTCTCCACACTGCAGAAAATTCCGTCACAGTTCCTACGATTGCTTTTTCATTGCTTTCATGGCTTTATTTTGGTGATTTCGAAAAGTGTATTGGTTTAGCCATGTTTGTGTTGTTGTAGTACAGAGTTAGACTGATGGCCTTAATCTAAGTTGTCTTGTGGTTGTTGTTGTTGTTGTTTGACTTGCATCCCACTTGGATTTTTGCACACAGCGTTGGTGTACGGTGTTTTTTCTGCAACATTTTGCTGTCTTTTCTTGGATTTTCTGTTTGCACTTAGTCACATATTCACTTTAAGATATTTTTTGTTCATGTTTTTTGCGGTTGCACCCGATTCAAGAGCCGAATGGCTCACAGGGCTACACCTAATAAATGAACTTGAACTTGAGATACCCCCCCTTTCAACAGGAACTTCTGTATCAATGGACACGCACCTGGTATAAAATTCTTGTATGGATGTACCCAACTAAACTTTGCTGCCTTATTACACATCATCATCCAGTGTCAAAGCTGACATGAGTCTACGTTAAAATTAAACAAATATATTTTGTGATACTACTTTGGTAGTGGTGTACAAGTGCAAACGACAAAACTCAAAGACATTTGCCGATTATACATATTATTTCCTTACGAGGCAGTTGTTTGACGAATGTGTTACGTTATTTTTTCTCTTATTTTTGCATCAAAAAGTTCACTGCCGGCCGTATCCCTCCTACGTCAGCGCATACACGAGCGGTAACGATTTGAAATCGGCTACAACTCTTCCGAGCATACAGTCAAGAAGACTCACAAATGGGATGCCCGAGTTATTTTTTCAACGCGAGCCTGCAGGACAATTTGGATGATTACGAACCGACCGCTTGACTCACAAGGGCCGGATAAACTTTGCAATTGCGCTCGATCAGTCCGGGATAAAGCCTGCGCTACGGACACTTGAGGACAGGGTAGAACAGCTGTCTCTCCGAGCAGCGCGGGAGAGAACGGAGCCACGTTTTGCAACATGCCTTGTCCCATTACGAAGCTAGCCAAGAAGCAATTAGCGAAGCCACATCAACACTGTTGCTAGTGCCAACACGGTTTGTTGGTAGACGTGTTTCGCCAATTGTTACGCAACAGCCACCAAACGCATTCCTGTTCATCTGAATCGGGAACACGAACACACACACAGAAGTACACATTCTCACTTGGCTTCATTAGTTCCTTCTCTGGAATATCGTACGAGTGCCTCCGATCTGTTTGCTCCTCATGTAATCCTTATTATCCGAGCTCGCAATGTCATTTATTTATGCAAGCCGATGAGAACAACATCCACGCAATGATGCATCGTGAGAAGACGCAATGTACGTTAGGACGCACTGCTTCACCAATTAAAATGTATTCTTGAGTCTAGGATAGGGTGAATTGAATCTTCCGCATGATAAAATGATTGTCAATTCTTCAGAGGTTGTAAGCGATTCATTATAAGAGTGGACGATTTTCACTAAATTTTAGTCATCGTGATTACGGATTAATTTAGGTTGAATTTATCGATTAATAATCGATTACTATCTCGTGGTACCAGGTAGGAAATGAGTAATCGCCGGGTACATTAAAGGGGCAAGTCTAACACTATCCCACTCAAACCCGCCCTTCAAAGACATAATAAAATGTGGTTGTCCTGTGGAGAGACTGGCCCCACTATAGCAATGCAGAATCTCCACCACTGGCTTAATTGCGTCCAGGGAGATGATCGCCACCTCATACTCGATTGAGCGGAGAGAGAAGACCTGACTCAAGACTTAGCGCAGCACAGTCCAGCTACTGGTCGTGACAACTGCGGCATGGTGGATTATACAGCTTGGCATTGCCACCGTGCTCGTTAAAGTTTCATGCGGGACGACCCTCTGCGCATAAATAAACACGGCGTAGAAGATCACGAAACCTCGCTTCGTCGGGTGGTGGAGGGTTATAGTTAACAATGTACCGACGTATGTATGTTGAACTTCTTTCGCACCATACGTAGCCAAGCGTGCTAATCGGAGGTGCGGGGGAAGGACAAGAAACTACCTACGTGATTCTAGATTTGAAGCTTTCGTGACTCCAAGGATTCATATTCTTGGGAATAATAATAAAAAGGGGGCCTGTCCTGGCTCCTCCCCGCTCAACCAGTATATATACGGGGTCGGATCTCTTGGAATTTCTCATTTACTTGATACAGCAAGCGTGTTGTGATGGTTCCACCTGAAGACGGAAACTTGTGTTGCCTCCGAAACGTCGTGATTTTTATTTTATTAATTTTTATTTTTTACCTACGTGACTTTACCGAAAAAACCCAAGAATACCTACGTGATCTAACCCAAGAGAAAGCAACTACGAATCGATAATTGACCTTTTTACATGTCAGGCATAAATCTGGGCAGATTTCACATCTCGTTTGAAGTGTACAACGTACACCGCCTGGGCCATTTTCCACATTGGTGGAGATGAAAACATCGGCAGGTTTACTCCTTCCAATAGTAGGAAGCCACGGGAGCTATGCACATGGTGGTGAGATGTTAATGACCTCGCGAGGTATTCAGGAGGTCGTGAGTTCAAGTTCAAGTTCATTTATTAGGTATAGCCCTGTGAGCCATTCGGCTCTTGAATCGTTGTTATGTTTTTGAGGGTTCGATCCCGACCCTGACGCCTTTATATTTGGAGTTTGCGTGTCTCTCTCCCCGTGGTCGCGTGGTTTTTTTCTCTGGTTCCTCTGGTTTTTCCCTCCACATTTAGAATCATCGCGCGTTTAGAGAGTCTGGCCGGTGAGCCGCCTCGGTGAACTATCATTTGTGTGGTCAGGTCACTTCTAATAAAAAAAGCTATACAGTATAGAGCGGTGGGCCTTACCTGGTTAAAATAAACAAAGTTTTTTTTAAATATAGTATATTGTTGCTGCAGTGCAGAATGAGTGTTCCAGTGTGTTGTTATTGTATGATTATACTGGTAGGAACCCACTGGTTCCACCAGCCCACAGGGGATTATTGTGTCCGTCCGTCCGTCGTAGAGGGAGGGGCTGGGTGGGGAGGGAAGAGTGGGGAGGGGCTGGGTGGGGAGGGTGGGGCTGGTCACCCCGTGGTGCCCTTATAAAACTCAACGTTTAACCTACTCACGCCGGCTTGTGCCCGCCCTCACAGTCGGGCATATTTGCGGAATACACCACGCCGCCGTTGACCCTGGCCATTGACCGAGCAACCCAACGTTCCTACCAGCTCCCTCCGCAGGAATGTGTTATAGTAGTTGTGTACAATGTAATGAGATTGTATAGCGAGACGTGCTTCTGTGATGACGTAGTGTATGTGAGCTCGATGTGTTACAACACAGCGCGTTACCGTGCCGATATTAACACCGTTGGCACTGTAGTATGTTGCACAGTTATTGATATACAATACTCTAATGGTGTAGTAGTTTTGTTTAATGTAATGCTATTGTAAAGCGAAACTCGCCTCCGTGATGACGTAGTGTATGCGAGCCTGATCAGTGTTAGAACACAGCGCGTAACCCTGTCGATAGTTACTGAAGCGTGCTGCACATTTATCACTATACAATGCTGTAATGTTATAGTAGTAGTAGTGTATAATGTAGAGCTATTGCTACGTGAGATTCGCCTCCGTGATGACGTCGTGTGAGCATGTAGTGTTACAACGCTGCCGTTCTTAGTAATACCCTGGGCACTACAGTGTGTTACACAGCACACTATGATGTTATAGTTGTAGTGTATATATGTAATAGTGATATTGTTATAGTTGTAGTGAGTAATGTAGTGATATTGTTATAGTTGTAGTGTGTAATGTAATAGTGATATTGTTATAGTTGTAGTGTATGATGTAATAGTGATATTGTTATAGTCGTAGTGTATAATGTAATAGTGATATTATCATAGTTATAGTGAATACTGTAATAGTGATATTGTTATAGTGTATACTGTAATAGTGGTATTGTTATAGTGTATAATGTAATAGTGGTATTGTAGTAATGCGAGGTTTGCCTACCGTGATGAGGCAGTGTATGCGAGCCTGATTGGTGTTACAACTCAGTCTGTGATCGTTATAACAGTTTCACCCTGGCCACGCTAGTGTGTTACACAGCACACTATGATGTTATTGTTGTAGTGTATAATGTAATAGTGATATTGTTATAGTTGTAGTGTGTACTGTAATAGTGATATTGTTATAGTTGTAGTGTATAATGTAATAGTGATATTGTTATAGTCGTAGTGTATAATGTAATAGTGATATTATCATAGTTATAGTGAATACTGTAATAGTGATATTGTTATAGTGTATACTGTAATAGTGGTATTGTAGTAATGCGAGGTTTGCCTACCGTGATGAGGCAGTGTATGCGAGCCTGATTGGTGTTACAATGCAGTCTGTTATCGTTATAACAGTTACACCGTGGCCACGCTAGTGTGTTACACAGCACACTATGATGTTGTAGTGTATAATGTAGTGTTATTGTTATAGTTGTAGTGTGTAATGTAATAGTGATATTGTAGTAATGCGAGACTCGCCTCCGTGATGACATCGTGTAGGAATCTGAACGGAGGCTTTCCGAGGAGTTTCTCCGTCAGCGGCGGCTTGCGGATAACGCGGCCCAGCGTCTCCTGGGTGCGCTTCACGGCGCTCGCGTCCATCGTTAGGGCTCGCGAGGGAGAAGTCAATCGCCGCGCGGTGGTTTTATACGCGCGAAAGGCGACGTTTGTCGCTGTTTGTTTGATTGTTTTAGTCGCTGAGGAGAATTTTTTTCGGTGATTTCGACGGCGGCGACGTTGATGGTGGAGCTGCGACCACAATGCAGCGCGCGAAGTGAGCGCGCGCGGCCCTCAACGCGGTTGCCAGGGCGACGCGTGACGTCACCCGCGGTACGGAAAGCCCCGTGGCTCGCGCGCTCGCCAATGTGTGCGCGTGCGTATGTATTTAAAAAACGCGATTTTTGTTTACGAACAAAACTAAAACGCGCGCGCACCAAAAAAAACGTCGCTACGACATTGCGCGAACGTTGTACGAACGTTCGGCGAACGTTGTGCGAACGTTAGTCCAACGTTGAACCAACGTTGTCGTGTTGGCAGGCGAAGCAGAGCGCAGGGGCGGGGTTTACAACGTTGCTGCGACGTTGAACCAACGTTGGCTGAACGTCGGGGCAACGTTGCTCCGACCGTTGTCGTGTTGACCGGCGAAGTCAGGGCCCCCGTGGGGGGAGGGGGGGGGCTGGTTACGCAATCACCGCCGTGACAGCAGCCCGGCTCGAGACGAGGACGACGAGGAGGGGGCAGGCGGGGGGGGCAGGCGGGGGGAAGGAGGGGGGGGAGGAGGGGGAGGAGGGGGAGGAGGAGGCGGAGGGGGGGGCGGAGGGGGGAAGGAGGGGGGCGGGGGGGGGCAGGCGGGGGGGAGGAGGAGGAGGGGGGGGAGGAGGGGGGGGGAGGAGGGGGGGAAGGAGGGGGGGGGGGAGGAGGGGGGGAAGGAGGGGGGGGGGAGGAGGGGGGGGAGGAGGAGGAGGAGGGGGGAGGAGGGGGCGAAGGGGGGGAGGAGGGGGGGGAGGAGGAGGAGGGGGGGGAGGAGGAGGGGGGGAGGAGGGGGGGGGGAGGAGGAGGGGGGGAGGAGGGGGGGAACAGGGGGGGGGGAGGAGGGGGGGAACAGGGGGGGGGGAGGAGGGGGGGAACAGGGGGGGGAGGAGGGGGGGGAACAGGGGGGGAGGAGGAGGAGGGGGGGAGAGGAGGAGGAGCAGGCCGGGGGTAGAGCAGCAGCAGGAGTAGTGGTGTTAGCAGCAGTAGTAGTAGTGTAGCAGCAGCAGTAGTAGTAGTAGCAGCAGCAGTAGTAGTAGTGTAGCAGCAGTAGTAGCAGCAGCAGTAGTAGTGTAGCAGCAGCAGTAGTAGTAGTGTAGCAGCAGTAGTAGTAGTGTAGCAGCAGCAGTAGTAGTAGTGTAGCAGCAGCAGTAGTAGTAGTGTAGCAGCAGTAGTAGTAGTGTAGCAGCAGCAGTAGTAGTGTAGCAGCAGTAGTAGTAGTGTAGCAGCAGCAGTAGTAGTAGTGTAGCAGCAGTAGTAGCAGCAGCAGTAGTAGTGTAGCAGCAGCAGCAGTAGTAGTGTAGCAGCAGTAGTAGTAGTGTAGCAGCAGCAGTAGTAGTAGTGTAGCAGCAGTAGTAGCAGCAGCAGTAGTAGTGTAGCAGCAGCAGTAGTAGTGTAGCAGCAGTAGTAGTAGTGTAGCAGCAGCAGTAGTAGTGTAGCAGCAGTAGTAGTAGTGTAGCAGCAGCAGTAGTAGTAGTGTAGCAGCAGTAGTAGCAGCAGCAGTAGTAGTGTAGCAGCAGCAGTAGTAGTGTAGCAGCAGCAGCAGTAGTAGTGTAGCAGCAGCAGCAGCAGTAGTGTAGCAGCAGCAGCAGCAGCATCAGCCAGTGCCCGCGATGAACACCGCGGCGAGCATCGACGCGGACGAGAAGAAGCAGCTGTGGGACGCGGACGAGGTGCGGGCCTTGCTGTCTCTGTGGGGCGAGGCGGGCGTGCAGGCCGCGCTGGAGGCATCCGTGAGGAACGAGAGGGTGTACGCGCGCATCTCGGCAGACCTGAGGTGCTCGGGCATCAGCCGCAGCCCCAAGCAGTGTCGCGAGAAGGTGAAGAAGCTCAAGCAGGAGTACAAGAGGCTCAGCGAGGCGGCGGCCGCCGGTCGCAAGCGGAGCCGACACTATCAGATGCTGGACGCCGTGATGGGCCGTGGTGGCGGTGGTGGTGGGGTTAGGTCGATGGGGCCGAGAACGGTGGCCTCGCATTACGATAAGCAGCAGAATCAGCAGCAGCAAGAACAGCAGAATCATCAAGAGCAGCAGCAGCAGCAGAATAATCAGCAGCAGCAGAATCATCAGCAACAACAACAGCAGAATCAGCAGCAGCAAGAACAGCAGCAGAGTCGTCAAGAGCAGCAGCAGACTCATCATCATCATCAGCAGGATCATCATCAGCAGGATCATCATCAGCAAGATCATCATCAGCAGCAACAGCAGGATCATCATCAGCAGCAGCAACAGCAGCAGCAGCTTCAAGAGATGGTGGAGTCTCAAGAATCTGGTGAGTCCATGAAAGAAAAGTTCAACAATCACAGCAGCAAACGCAATCTCCTTGGTGGCTAGGAGATGTTGCCACGTGGTTGGAACTGACCATGTGTCAACATCTCACGGTGACTAGGAGATGTTGGAACCGACCACGTATCAACATCTTACGGTGGCAAGGAGATGTTGCCACGTGGTTGGAACTGACCATGTGTCAACATCTCACGGTGGTAAGGAGATGTTGACACGTGGTTGGAACCGACCACGTATCAACATCTCACGGTGGCAAGGAGATGTTGCCATGTGGTTGGAACACGTCCCAACATCTCACGGTGGCTAGGAGATGTTGGCACGTGGTTGGAACCGACCACGTGTCAACATCTCACGGTGGCGAGGAGATGTTGACACGTGGTTGGAACCGACCACGTGTCAACATCTCACTGTGGCGAGGAGATGTTGACACGTGGTTGGAACCGACCACGTGTCAAAATCTCACGGTGGCGAGGAGATGTTGACACGTGGTTGGAACCGACCACCTATCAACATCTCGCGGTGGCTAGGAGATGTTAACTGCCTCGCCTGGTATACAGGAGGTCGGCCGTGGGTTTGATCCCAACCTTCGCCCCCACGGTGAGCACGGTTTTGGCTGAGGTACGGTGCGAAAGAAGAGGGGGCCTAGTAATAGGTTTTTACCCTTTCAACTGGTACAAAAACTGACACCTTTATACAAGGCATCATCAACTTAAAAGTTGTTTCTTTTTGTTTGCATTTTGACTGCTTGTGTTGTGGTTATTGCAAACATGATGCCTTGTATAAAGGTGTCAGTTTTTGTACCAGTTGAAGGGGTAAAAACCTATCACTATATTTTTCCACTGGTAAAGGAGATGTCTCATAGCGTAAAAGAAGGGGCCTGTTTGTTGTGCCAACGTTAGCGCGTGGGACGACGAAGATGCAGCGATGGATTCACCGCGTCCCGGTTTCCGTCATAGACAGGGAATGGCTTAATGATGATCTTGGTGTCCACGCGATGTTGTTTTGGTCACCTGGGCTGCACGAAAGGACCACTGCCGGTGAAGACAACTTGATGTCGAAATCCGGTCCGGAGTGTTTTTTTTGTGTGTGGCAACGTTGAAGCGACAATGCTGGCTGCAACGTCGCCTTAACTCGTGAAATACAATAAATGAAAGATAGTTAAATGTCAGAATGTTTATTATCCGACGAGATGCGAAACTTTTTTTCGCAGATGTTCAGTGAACGTTTCAACCGCGGATGTCCTTCGCGTTCGTAACTATAACCGGAGACGTTTCGGGCTATGGCCCTTTCTTATGTTCGATGAAGAAGGGTAATTGCCAAAAACGTTGGCTTTCTTATAAAATATATATTTACTTTCAAGGCCACACACGCGACCTCCCCGGGAGAGAATAGAGAACACACGAACTCCAACGTTACACAAGAGGCATCGTCAGGGTCTGGGATCAAACCCATGTCCTCCTGCATACCAGGCGAGAGAGATGGGGTCTCCTCGCCATCGTGAGATGTTCGCGTGGAGTTTTCTCCGGGTCCTCCGGTCTTTCCCTTCCACATTTAGAATCAACATCACGAGTATTGGCTGCTATACATGGCCACGTGATGATGATGATGATGATCCATACTTCATTTGGAGCTTTCGTGACTGCAGGAATTACTCTTTGCTTCTTTCGGTAAAGTCACGTATAAAGAGAAAAAACAATAAATTAAATACTAGCATACGACGTTTCGATTCGATTGCAACACAAGCAATCATCATCAGGTATAAATGAAATAGAAACACAAATCTAGTATACTTAGAAATGTAATGTAATACAACAGAGAGTCGCCTATGTATGTCTCTCTCTATGTATCTCTGTGATGTCTGTCTCTACTTATATGTCTGTCTATATGTCTCTGGTTCTGTGTTTCATCTCTCTCTCAAATTTTGCATTCTCAGGAAGAACGTAATCAACCAGGTAGGGTGTTGACTGTTGAATGTTATCCGACTCTCTGCTGTATTACATTACATTTCTAAGTATACAAGATTTGTGTTTCTATTTCATTTATACCTGATGATGATTGCTTGTGTTGCAATCGAAACGTCGTATGCTAGTATTTAATTTATTATTTTCTCTTTATGCGTGACTTTACCGAAAGAACCAACGAGTGATGATGATCCACTTTGCTGAGCTATCATTTGCGAGAGCCAAGGTCACTTCTGAAATAGAGCGATGTTGCTCAGTGAGGCCTTACCGGGTGCATTGAAAAATTCTAATACTCCGACTGATGCTCCTGCTGTTGTGGAGTGACTCATGCAGCCAGCTATGGCTGCAGGGTTTTGGTGGTACATGTTTATGCCATTTATTGTGAAAATTCCGTCACAGTTCCTATGATCACTGTTTCATTGCTTTCATGGCTTTATTTTGGTGATTTCGAAAAGTGTATTGGTTTAGCCATGTTTGTTTGTTGTAGTACAGAGTTAGACTGATGGCCTTAATCTAAGTTGTCTTGTGGTTGTTGTTGTTTGACTTGCATCCCACTGGGATTATTGCACACAGCGTTGGTGTACGGTGATTTTTTTTCTGTAATATTTTGCTGTCTTTTCTTGGATTTTCTGTTTGCACTTAGTCACATATTCACTTTAAGATGTTTTTTGTTCATGTTTTTGTTTTTTGTTTGTTGCGGTTGCACCCGATTCAAGAGCCGAATGGCTCACAGGGCTACACCTAATAAATGAACTTGAAATGAACTTGAACAAAAAAGTGTTCCGTTCTGCAGTTTCACGTTGTCAACCTATGGGCCATGTCGGAAAGCATTTACAGAATCCATCCGTGTGCGTGTCATTTGTTTTCCTTGCTAGAGGACGCCTCGTCTGTCCACTCGGACGGCAGTGTTCTAATCGAGGATGTCCATGACGGCACTGCGGCCCCGCAAGCCGGACACTCGTCAGCGGTGAACCCGGGGTTGACGAGTCTCAAGACACTGCAGGGTAAATATCCAAGCGTGAGCTCTCAGATGAGATCAATGATTTATCTCGGGTGCCAATATCGCCCTCGATAAAGCAAGGAGGAGGCACCGGTGCACATTACGGCAGGACGGGGAACGGCGCAGGCTGTACGGAACGGTAGGAATGATAAAAGAAACCCCCGTCACGGCCTTCGTGGCTAACACCCGTCTAACATCCGTCTAACATCGAGATGCGAATGTTGTCATCGTGTTGTTCCAAAGAGCAAGCGGGGAAAAAATGCAACTCTTGCCTCATTATCTTATTCTCCATCCTGCATTGCCAGTTATACTTAAAAGGCCAACACTCTGTAAATAATGAAGGAAACAAAAAAGAAACCCATTGCAAGCGGAGGATTATGTACGGGCTGGAATTTTGCGTGAAATGTTCTGAGAGTAACCACATTGCATGCGCATTGCATGCACAGTAACACCTTGGATTGCGAGCATAATTCGTTCCGGAAAGGTGTTTCTAATCCAAAGCACTCGTATATCAGTTGTGATCACGTGACGCTAGGCAGACAAAGCGTGTACACGTACTACTCGTATTGCAAGACCTCGCTCGTTTATCAAATTAATGTTTATTTAAAACATTTGCTTGTCTTGCAAAACACTCGCAAACCAAGTTACTCGCAATCCAAGGTTTTAATGGACAATGCAATCAGCCATGTCTACCTTGTAACCGCAGCGTATTTATTCACAGTTGCACAATGCACACCGTGTGCTGTTAATATGTTGTATTCATAATCAACGTTTTTGGGTTAGATCTCGTTATTTATAAATGTGTCGTAACCCTCCACCACCCGACACGGCCAATCAGCAAAAAAAGTGTCACGTTGACAAAAGACAAAATAGTTCATTGCTTTAGCCCACCGGTGTGTTGAAGCGTGAAACCACAACATTTACAATTTTTAAGTACGACGTTTCGCTGGTAATTGCATCCAGCATCATCGGGCATAATAGTTCTCTACGATATGATATTTACGTCTCGTTTGTAGTAGTGTATTATATCGCTGCTGCTGCTGGCAAGTTGTACGAGTGTTATGTTTTGGTTGTATGTTGAACTTCTTTCGCGCCGTACGTGGCCAACCATGCTAATCGGAGGTGCGGGATGATGTGTGTTGAACTTACACTATGAGACCTCCTTTACCAGGTGGCAAGATATAGTAATAGGTTTTTTACCCTTTCAACTGGTACAAAACCAGTATAAAACTGACACCTAAGAAAAGCTGTCTCAGGTGTGGACCAATCAACTTCAAGGACAGTGCATATCATTATCAGAGTTGTTTCTTTTTGTTTGCATTTTGACTGCTTGTGTTGTGGTTATTGCAAACATGATCCCTTGTATAAAGGTGTCAGTTTTGTACCAGTTGAAAGGGTAAAAAACCTATTACTGTGTTGCACTTCTTTCGTAACCGTACGTTGCCAACTGTGCTAATCGGAGGTGTGGATTCCCTTCCGGGCATGTGTGTTGCATTTCTCTATTTTTCAGCCAAAAAGCGAAAAAGAGACGCGCCAGACTCGGTCGCGGAACTGGCGAAATGCATGCGGGAATCTGATGAAAGGTACATGGAGTTCCTCCGTCAAGAAATGCAGGCCGACCGGGAGCTTAAAGAACGGCAGATGAACCTGGACCGTGACCAGCGGGAACGAGAAACGGAAGCGTCGACCTTCGTCAACAGAGAACTGATCTCCGTTCTGAAACAACTTGGGCACGCGCTCCTGGCAAGGGAGGCGAGGGATCTGCCTTTGGATTGAGGAGAGTTTGTTTTCGTTTGTCAATGTGTTGCTTCCGTGCGTGCAGGTTGTACATGAGAACAAACGCATAATCGTGGCATGCTCTTTCCCCCCTCCATCCCAGCTTAAATAGTCGCTCCAAGTCTGGGGTGTGTCATTCAGACTCTGTCTTCTCGACAGACTTGTTCTTCACCTGAGGACGGCTGCTTGCGTTGTGGCCGAAACGTCGTGAGAATTATTTGATTATGTTTTATTTGTATTATTTTATTATTTCCATTCTACGTGACTTTACCCATTATGTTGTATGTGTCGGGTTATGAAATTTTGATGAAAATAATAAAAATTTATAATTTCCCGAAAAATGCGCAAATCGCATTAATTATGTTAATGTGTGTATTAACATGTATAAATTATGATAATGCGTGTAATGATATGCATAAATTATGATGGTGTGAGTAATTGTATGTATAAATTATGATAATCGCGGAGATAATCGTAGTAATTTATGCGGATGCTTGCGATTATGTTAATGTGTGAAGTTATGATAATTAGGCTCAGCTTCGTTTATCCAGAGTTGTCAATCAGGATAACACGATTATCATCGATTAAACGTTTACCGATTATCCTAGTGTGTGTTATGATATTTAGGTCTCCATTTTCATATCTCATCACAGGATACAGTTATCAAGAATAAGATAGTTTTGCATGGACTTGGAAAGAAGCACTCGAACAGTTGGTGTTAAGCAATTTTATTCTAACAAGCATGTGACATTCTATCATGCAGGTCAAACATGCGTCAATAATTCATGAATAACCAAACTCTTATGCATTTGCGATACTATGCATTCGATTAATATGAATAACTAAAATCCTTATGCAATTACGAGACTATGCATTTGACTAAAATGAATGAATAAACACTTATGCATTTGCGAAACTATGCATTTAACTAAATTGAATAACTCAAACCTCTTATGCATTTAACTATATTATGCATTCGACTAATATGAATAACTAAAATTCTTATGCAATTACGAGACCATGCATTTGACTAAAATGAATGAATAAACACTTATGCATTTGCGAGAACAACTCAAAACTCTTATGCATTTAACGAACTGAATGACTAAAAACCCTCCTAACAACCAGGCATCTCATTAGTTCGTTTTGGTATCGATCACAATCGGCGACTGGCCGAGTTTGAAACCAAGCATGACACACTTCATTTTGCGGTAAGAAAAAGCACTTATTGTATCCCAGAGGCGAAAGTATATGTCAATAGATTCGTCGGCAAGTATAATATCCTTTTAACGGATTGTTTGATATAAGGGGGGGGGGAGGGCGTGTGTGTGTGGCGAGCGGATCTGGCTCTGTTTTAATTAATTCTTCGGCGAGATTCTCTGACAAAGAAAACTGGTTTGACAAGATTTTCTCTCTTTGTGCACGGTCGATTCGTAATGAGGATTTCGGGAGGTTGAGTTTGCCTCGACGAGTCTATTGATCGCCTATGTGATGAGCGGAATGAGGGAAAGGCACGGAAAACAACCTCACTCTTATAACCGACGGACTCTTAATCACTCGATGGGCCACGATTCCTCATGGCCAGCTAATGGTTCATGTGGTTGATAATCAGTCTTCTGATAATTGACTAGGGTTGATACGATGGTAAGGGTGAACTAGATAGGATAGTCTCACAGGTGAGTGGGGCGTCGATGCGTGCGTGTGTGTGGGTCTATTGGTGGGGGAAGTTGTGGGTACGAACGACTTTCGGAGAAGGGCCCTCCTTGTCGCGGTTGCGGTGATCAGCTGCTGCAGACTCCGCCCTCGGCTGACCCCGTACGATGATTGTCGGCGCGGCCGCGCTCGTTTGCGTGGTCAGGCGATGCACCTCGGCGTGGCGACACGGCACGGGAGCTGGGCTCGTACACTCGTGTGCGGCAGGCGATGCACCTCGGCGTGGTGACACGGCAAGGGAGCTGGGCTCGTACACTCGTGTGCGGCAGGCGATGCACCTCGGCGTGGTGGCACGGCAAGGGAGCTGGGCTCGTACACTCGTGTGCGGCAGGCGATGCACCTCGGCGTGGTGACACGGCAAGGGGGTTGAGTCTCGTGTACTCGTTTGGGTCAGGCGATGCGCCTCGGCACCCCGCGAACCTCGTCCTTCTGGATGACGAAAAGCTTCTTTGTTGGCGGTGACGAGAAGAGTTGGAGCCGAAGCCCTGGAGATCTGTGATGGGGCCAGAGGCCCTGACGATCTGTCTTGAATGGATTTTCCTTCGGTTTATATTGAGAAAATCCACTCCGTTTCCCGAGTTGTTCAAAGTCTGTCATAAAACCTTCCTGTGGGTGGGACCATCTGCATCCGTGTGTGTGTGTGTCGTGTGCGTGTCCGTCTGTGTGTTTCGCGTGCGTGTTTGTCCGTGTGTTTATTAGCTTTGAAGACACAGCTGTGTGTCGTTCTGGAAGGGGGGGGGGTGGGGGCCTCGTGACGGCGCCACCGGAGTTATCCATTAGTCAGACCGATGATTCGCGTAGAGTTATATATAAAAGAAATATTCGAATCCATGTTTTGTTACTGAATAATATTTGTCGCGAAAACCTACGCGTTAAGCGAGCTTAATTATTCCCTCCCTTGCTCGGGATCATATCTTTTGTCTCACACAGCTTAAGTTGTTTTGGTTTGGGAGTTGAAATGCGACTTATTTCCATTATGCCCCAGTTATGCCGAAACCGTGTTCCCGATGTTTCATCGTGACCCGATCTCTCATGGAAATGTTATTTCCTCACGTGTGCAATTTTTGCTGTCCGTGTTGTGGGAAGACAAAGACGGTTGTTTCCACGGTGGAAGCACCCGGCGCATGCGCTTATTTATTTATTTCCGAGAGCGTGTTAATTTCCTCGCTTTTGTGCCTGCGTGTGGAGATCCTCTCGGAAAGACAAAGACGGTCGTGTTGCTCGCTTCCCATGGGTGTTGTGTTTGGTTAATTTTGAGAGCCTTATCCGCCCTTGATTCCTCTTCTTCTTTAATTCCGTACTTATTATTTGACTTCTTGTGATTATTTAATCTGCTATCCCGGCTAGGAATTTTGTTTTGGACCCCCAAGTCATTATTATTCTTTGGTGCTTCGGCCCGGCCGCGTAGGAATTATTTAAGGTAAATAATGTCCGTATTTAATTAACAATTGATGAATCGCGACTCTGGTTTTCAATTGGAGTGAGGATGGATACTGTTTGCTTAATATTCATGGCTAAGTTGGTACTTGTGCATCTAACATGGTTCAAAGACCCGTATGTGCTTTTTTTATCGTCAATGTTGTTTCCTTTGTTAAGAATATAATTATATATTCCTCCGTGGTGCCCGGCCCTGCACGGCTTTTTTCGAGAGGGTGTCATTCCAACCCCCCGCCTGCCATTCCCCCCTCCCTTGTTCCTCCTGTGTGAAATTCGGGGAGTTTTTATGATCTTGATTACCCTTCTTTCATGCCCTCTTTCCTTTGAAATGAGGTGTGCGCACATCTGTGGGAGTGTGGGGGCGTGTCCGTTCTCACGTTGCCCCGTGTCTATTAAAAAAAAACGATATTTTATATGTTGGCAGAATAATTCTAAAAAAAAATTAACAAATAATATTAAAAATAAAAATAAAAAGGGGGCGTATACACAACAGAAAGAACCAAAAAGATGAATCCCTGCAGTCACGAAAGCTTTAAATCGAAATGTACAGGGTGTTTCAAAAAAATGTTAACACTTACATGGGGCTATGTTTTTAATGGAAAAACGGATAATGCACTAACATAATAACGAATGTGTGTTAAGTTTTGATTTGAAGCTTTCGTGACTGCAGGGATTCATATTCTTGGTTCTTTCGGTAAAGTCACGTAGAAGGGAAATTTAAATAATACAAATATAAAACAATAAAATTCTCACGACGTTTCGACTGCAACACAAGCAATCGTCATCAGGTGTGAAATCCACAGCAAGGATGGTGGCGTGTGGGGAGCGGTAGTGTAGCAGTTACTGCTTGTGGATTTCACATCCGATGATGATTGCTTGTGTTGAAGTCGAAACGTCGTGAGAATTTTCTTGTTTTATATTTATTTTATTATTTCCCTTCTACGTGACTTTACCGAAAGAACCAAGAATATAAATGTGTGTTAATCGCTTCAAACAGTCAGTCTCCACTTGTTCGCCATCGTTGTCAACGCGTGCCTGGAATCATCTCCAGGTGGTCTCCAGAGCTCGGAGGCACATTTCTCGTGGTCTTGTTGCAAATTCTCAGAAGTGTTCACATTGTTGTTGAAGCACTCTGTACATAAATCTGTTTTGTTAATGACACTGGTCAACACACTTTTTTCTGGCATAAGGTATTCCAACGGTTTTAAGGTAATTTTGGGGTGCTGATTCCAAATCTGGCATCAGTTTTTGTCTATCCCATCAGGTTTTTGAGATATCAAATATTGCATTTTCAATAAAAACTGGAGAAGAAAAATATTAAATAAATGTGGATATCTACATAAAATATTATAAACACACTATCCTAAAAATACAGCACCATATTTTAACACTAAAGCAGTCACTGACTCGCAACAACTTGCAATCATAAGTGACAGAGTTAATTTCGGGTAAAATCAATGAAAATGGGGTATGCCGATAGCATAAAATGAGATGTGATAGAGCAAATCTGAGATCAGATTTGGAATCGGCACCCTGAAATTAGTCTAAAACAGCTGCAAAAGTCCAGGCCAGAATTTTTTGTTGTTGACCAGTGTGATAGGTTGGTTTATTCGCATACAAAACTGCTGAACGTGCATCCGTAAAAATATCACACGAAAAATATTGCAATGCGGGTACTTTAATATTTGGTCAAGAAGTACAGGATGCTATGTCCCTCGTGTTTTATTCAACTGTCGAAACGTTACACAGTAAGGTACTTAAGAAGACTTCCATGGACATCAGCCGCTTCACCCTCACATCTTTTCGGTAACATGTCCAGGTTGAGCGCATTCCATTTGAGTAACTTATTCTTCGATGAAGGGATGATTCGGGCCTAACCATGGTAGAGGGGAAGATGCCTACCGACTGGCATCGTTGTAGATAATTGCACCGCGCTATGGTGCAGAGTAAATGTCGACTGCCGTTCGTACAGACATGCCACGCGGTTTTGCCTCGGAACTTTTATTTTGAAATGTCCCGCCAGTAAAAAACGTTCGCTGTCAATAAAAGCCTCGTTCGTGTTAGACCTCTCTCGCCTGAGCCGATCACGAGCATCTTGCAAGCTGCTCCCGCGTTGAGAACTGACCCAAAGTGTTCGGGTGGCGAGCGGCGTTTGTGAGGGCGGCTGCCATCTCCATCTCGGTGGGGCGGTGAACTCGTGTGGGAACCTGCTGCGTAAGAATTATCCAACCCCGCCTGCCACCACCAACACGAAGAGCTCCCTGGCGAGAGATTCCAGTTTTTGAAGCGAGCTGATGGGCCTCTGGTTCAGAGGCGGCGGCGGCTGTGATTCTGATCCTTTCGGAATCGGAATCTTTATTTGTTACTGGAGGAGGAATCCGATGAGCTATGGATGTCCAGCAGGGACGGGTCACAATGTTACAACAAGAACAAACAATACAAAAACACGATTGGAGTGCAAAGTATAGCAAAGGTAAACAAATCACTTTAAAAGTACCGTATATACAAATTTAAATGAGACAATTTTTTTTTATCGCCCCATTGAGCCATTAGCTTCTTTCGTCAGAAGCGACCTGGCAACAAATGACAGCTCAACGAAGTGGCTTTTGTAAATCCACAAGTTTGTCGTTTAACCGGCTGAGAACACGAGAGAGACCAGGGGAAAGTCTCATTTGCAAGAGAGGTGACCTTGGTGGCCTGGTTCGTGAAGTAAGCCTCACGGCCTGCTGTTCTCCAGCAGCATGAGCTTCATCCTCTCTCTGGCTCAGATCCAGAGGCAACAACGACGCAGCATCATCATCGGGAGGTGCTGGCATCTCAAACTTCAACCCCGGTTCCGAGCTCGGACGATCAGGACCATCTTTCTCCTCCCATCTCTTCCGGGCCCCCTTCACCTGCCTCTGATGATGTCCACTACCTCTGTGCGATGTAACATCCGCCGTGTGGGGGAGCGATGTCGCTGTCTCTGCGGCGCGAGTGTCGGTGAGGTGTGATGTCACACACCGTTGGCACCGCTGGATAACGCATGATCAGGCGGTCATTGTTGGGGACTAGATTTGAAGCTTTCGTGACTGCAAGGATTCATATTCTTAGGTTTTTTCGGTAAAGTCACGTAGGTAAAAAAATTAAAATTCATAAAAGTCCACCTGAAGACGGAAGCTTGTGTTGCCTCCGAAACGTCGTGATTTTTATTTTATTTTTTATTTTACTTTTATTAATTTTTATTTTTTACCTACGTGACTTTACCGAAAAAAACCTAAGAATATGGGAAATCGATCCTTGAGAGAGATGTTGCAAACTCGCGATTGGTGTGAGCGTGACCTCTTTTTTTTGCCAGTACCTCCGGTTTTTTTACGTCGGGGATGCGTTCCTTGCGACGTCGAAACGACGTCAAATCAAAAGCGAATTTTTTTTTCCTTCCACGAGAGCTAAACGGAGAGCGGAGGCGACAGGTAACCCCGTCTTAACGCGAGCGTCTTCATCCCGGACGTACCCGCAACGTCGCGTTAAGTTACTAAAAATACTGTACTCGGCACTAGTGTGACAGCGGTAAACTTTGAAGACAAATTGTACAGGGTACAATACGATACACTACACTATAAAGTCGCGTAAATACTGTGCGTAAACAATATATTGTACTCTGCAGTACGGTACAATTCTTTACGCACGACGCCGCAAGGTGATTCGTGTCCAGGGTAGTAGCTGGTGGTGAAGGCCGAGAGGCGACGGATTTACGAGAAATACGGACGTGATTGCGTGTCGAGGTGACGCTGATCTGGTCCTGGTGGTATTAATGCAGCGGCGACTACTCTACTTACGAACATTCGACTTACGAACTTTCAGAGATACGAACAAACCTGTCCGTATGTCCAGTTTCCTGTTCGGACCGAGAGTCGTAAGTTCAACCGTCGCGCAATAGAGGGCGGTGGTGGCATCTGCAGAACGTGAAGAACCAGTGGCATCTACATCTGCAGAACGTGAAGAACCAGTGGCATCTACATCTGTAGAACGTGAAGAACCAGTGGCATCTACATCTACAGAACGTGAAGAACCAGTGGCATCTACATCTGCAGAACGTGAAGAACCAGTGGCATCTACATCTACAGAACGTGAAGACCCAGTGGCATCTACATCTACAGAACGTGAAGACCCAGTGGCATCTACATCTACAGAACGTGAAGAACCAGTAGCATCTACATCTGCAGAACGTGAAGAACCAGTGGCATCTACATCTGCAGAACGTGAAGAACCAGTGGCATCTACATCTGCAGAACGTGAAGAACCAGTGGCATCTACATCTGCAGAACGTGAAGAACCAGTGGCATCTACATCTGCAGAACGTGAGAAACCAGTGGCATCTACATCTGTAGAACGTGAAGAACCAGTGGCATCTACATCTGCAGAACGCGAAGAACCAGTGGCATCTACATCTGCAGAACGTGAAGAACTAGTGGCATCTACAGTACATCTACAGAACGTGAAGAACCAGTGGCATCTACATCTGCAGAACGTGAAGAACCAGTGGCATCTACACCTACAGAACGTGAAGAACCAGTGGCATCTACATCTACAGAACGTGAAGAACCAGTGGCATCTAGATCTACAGAACGTGAAGAACCAGTGGCATCTACAGAACGTGAAGAACCAGTGTCATCTACATCTGCAGAACGTGAAGAACCAGTGGCATCTACATCTACAGAACGTGAAGAACCAGTGGCATCTTCATCTACAGAACGTGAAGAAACAGTGGCATCTACAGAACGTGAAGAACCAGTGGCATCTGCAGAACACACATATGTACACGTCCTTGATCCTGAAAATATGGCCGCATCCGGCAACACCATGTCCAGCGTAGCCTTTCACTGTGGCAGAGGCAATCACTGGTCACATGCCTACTCCCGTCTAGCAGTGAAAAATTAATACTTGTGTAAAGACAGTGCGTGGACTAGCGGCCACGAGTGGTAATTACAGGCGTGAAGACAATATAGAAGGCTAGCAGCCGCAAGTGGTAATTACAGGCGAGGTGACAGAGAAGGGAACGATCTGGAATCTCCAGGAAGGATTCGGGAACTCGCCAGAGAGTTGGAGAAGTAAGGGCGTCGTGGCCATGAGGCGGAGCGATGGCCACGCCGGGGATAAAAAATTAACCCGTAAAAACAAAGTTTTTCACTATAAATCCTTTATATGCGTGGCGGCTAGAGTCCTCTCGTCCTCTGGCTTGAGATGGCTGCCACCTATGGGTCAGATGATTGCCTGCCACCATTAAGCAATTGGTAATTAAATAAATACAAAAAATCCTAAAAGTGTCACATTTTGGGAAAATTTTTTCAGGAAAATAAATTGTCACGCACAACGAGTCTGTGTACAAAATGTCAGCTCGATTGGATAACGGGAAGTGGGTTAAAAAACGACCGAAAGATTTGCACGGTCGTAAGCGCGCAAGCAAGCAAGCAAGCGAACTTAATATAAATGATTTAAAAAGGAGCGAGGAGCGAGGTTCGGGGCTGCTGTGGAAGTCGGGGTCGTCGCGGTCCCGGGGGGCGCTGTCTTCGCGTCGTCGCTGTCTGAGAGCCGTCGCTGTGAAGCGACCGATCAAAATAAAGAAACCCTCGACAGTCCGCGTGGCCGAGAGTCGTTACGCCTGCACGCGCACCTGCTTACACAAAGACAAATATCCCACCCGTGTAGCCTTAATAGACTGTAGGGGCAAGTGCTGTTAGTGAGAACCTATCAAGGCCCAGAACGGTACACGAGGGGGTGGGTGGCCAACACCACGCCCGACCACCTTTGTCTCTCCCAGTGGCGATGTTTACACACCGCACCAGGTACTCATTTGAGGCTGAGTCGACCTAGGGGAGGCCCAGGGGACCGGTTCAAATAATCGTCACTGGTGTTGGCCGTTAGCGGGAATCGAACCCGGGTCGCCAGGTTCATAGCGCAGCGTACCGCTAACCGCTACACCACCGCTCCCAAACAACAACAACCGCCATTCGCCACTAAGTGACGGTGACGTCACCACGACGCTTGTGCCAGGCTAGGTGCACATTGAGGCCACGTGAAGTGTGGAACACCCGCTGGCAGGAGGTCACGGGGCAGACCCAGCAGGTGCCACGGGTCGACTGACTGAGATGACCGAGATGACTGGTTGATGCACCACCTGTGCCCCCTACTGTACCAACTTGCTGTGCTTTAGCCACCCGGCGCTCCGCTCGTTGTTGTGAGCGTCGCTCCTCCACCCTCCGTTGTTGTTGGAGGGCGACTGCCTCCAACTGCCCAGTAGTAGCGTCCTTGACGAGCCTCCTCTACAGAGGCCGATCTTGACACCGCTAGTACCAGTCTGACTGACTGAGATGACCGAGATGACTGGCTGATGCACCACCTATGCCCCCTAACACACACACTGTGTACACACGTACATACTCGCTCGCTCGACCCCCACCCCTATTGCAATCGCCGGAGCATCGCGGCGAGCGCGGCTGAGAGGAGTCCAAGAGCGGAACGGGACGAGGACGCGGGAGGAGTGGCCCGTGATGGACTCCCGTCGTGTGAACGTCCCCCAGAGGACGGCGTCAGCGACGCGCGTGGGGGCGGCTCCGCCGGCCTCGGGCACGACGCGTCCTCGCCGCCGCCGCAGTCCCCGCTGCCAGAGCCCCACTCGTCGCCTGCCGGGGGGGACACACACACACCGGGGTAGGCCTCTGCAAGGTAAGGTAATTTACCCTTTTTACCGGGTAAAAGGGTAAAGGTAAAGGGTAAAGATGTCGACATGCCAAGGGGTAAGGTAAAGGGTACAGGGTAAAGGTAGCTCGGAAGAATTACCCGGTAGGGTAAAGGTAGCGCAAAGTATTACCCGGTAAATACGGTGCCTTGTTTACCGCGAGAAGCTCCGTGGCGCAGTCCGTGGCCTACATTTAACAAGTAATATTAAAACAAACTTTATTAAAAACACGCTTTTATGAAATGTACTCGTAATGGCAGAACTCCACGACTCCAGGAAGTGGCCCGAAGTTTGCCACAACGTAAGGGACCGTGGCCAATTACAGCCAACGTCAGTTGAGCGTGGACAATTAGACCCAAGCCGAAACATAATATATAATAAAGGATTTTATGATAGAATATAGTATTGTCATCAGTATGACATAAGTATACCAAGTTTGCAGTCGATACCACATTAGGAAGTGGGTAAAAATTTAGTTTAAAGATTTGAGGATACAACAACGACGACAACGACAACAACGACAACAACAACAGACAGAGTGAGTTAACAGAAAGCGTGTAAAATTGGAATCATCGAGAGTATTCTATATGATTAAAGCGCTCTACCTTGTAGCATTTACCGTTATAAACCTTGTTCATGTGTAGTAGTTCCCTAGTAATTACCCTGTAATTGGGTAATTTGTATGGGGTAAGGGTAAAAGGTAAGGTAAAAGGTAGGCTCGTTGCTTTTTACCTTTTACCTTACCTGCTAAAGGGTAAAAGGTAAGGGTAGAGTGATTGTATTGTGGTAAGGTAAAAGGTAGGGTAAAGGTAGGCTCGTTGTTTTTACCTTTTAACTTTTACCTTACCTTGCCGAGGCCTACACGGGGGGGGGGGGGGGGCACGCCATCTGGCGGTTCGGAGGTCGACCGAGGGCCTCGAACAATCAGTATCAAGGACGATGCATCGTGTTATCAGAGTGTGGGCTTTGTTTGAGTTTTTGACGGCAAGTATCGCGGTTAATGCAGTAACATGATTCCATGTCAAAAGGTTTCAGTTTTGTTGCCAGAAAAAAGGGGAAAAACCCCCTATTATTCTTCTTCTTGGTTCTTTCGGTAAAGTCACGTAGAAGGGAAATAATAAAGTAATAAAAATGAAACATAATTAAAAAATATATATAATATTATTTTATTATTTCCCTTCTACGTGACTTTACCGAAAGAACCAAGAAGATGAATCCCTGCAGTCACAAAAGCTTTAAATCGAAACTCTATTATTATTATAAGAAGAAGGGCTCCGAGCCTCAAGAGGCACCACCACCACCACCATTCCTTACTCATCAGGAAAGGGGGGCGCTAAAGGAGGGGGGCAACACAGTGGGTGGCGCGTCTGGGGGGGGGGCGGGCGGGGGGGGGGGGGCAGTGCTCACTGCTGTCGGCGAAGTGTGTGTCGTGGCCGTGGAAGGCTCCGTGAAGCTGACTGGTCATGACGCGCAGCGCCATGATCTGCCGGCGGGACTGCAGGTCGGGCCGGGTGACGTCCACCTTCACCTCCGGGTTGTCCCTCTGCTGGGCCAAGCCATCGCCCACCACGTCGCGCAGATACCTTGCAGAGGGGAGAGCGAGGGAGAGAGAGAGAGGCATCGTCGTCGTCGTCATCATTGTTGTCAACGTTATCGTCGTCGTCGTCATCGTCGTCACCGTCATCATCGTCATTGTCGTCATTGTCATCGTCATCATTGTCGTCATCGTCGTCGTCATCGTCGTCGTCATTGTCGTCATCGTCATTATCGTCATCATCGTCATCATTGTCGTCACCGTCATCATCGTCATCGTCGTTATCGTCATCATCGTCGTCATCGTCATCATCGTCATCATTGTCGTCATCGTCGTCATCGTCATCATCGTCGTCGTCATCGTCGTCATCGTCGTTATCGTCATCATCGTCATCGTCGTCGTCGTCATCGTCGTCATCGTCATCATCGTCATCATCGTCATCGTCGTTATCGTCATCATCGTCATCGTCGTGTCGTTCCTCTGGGGGTCGATGAGACCCAGTCGTGGCGGTCTGATTTTCGGGAGGTCAACCGCCGTGGTTGTCCTGCTAAGAGGGGGGTGTCCCTGGGGGGGGGGGGGGCGGTGGTGGGATCCGGCAGAGGGAAGGAAGAGACGGCTCTGGGGGGGGGGCTGGCAGAGGGAAGGGAGAGACGGCTCTGTGGGAAGGAAGAGACGGCCCCACCTGCCCTCCCCCTCCCCGTTCCAGCAGCGCTCCTCGCTGGAGATCTCCGCGGCGACGCGCTCCGCGCTGCTGCACACGCTGAACGGCAGCGAGGCCCAGAACGACTTCATCCTGCGCAGGGTGTCCCTCGCCTCCCGCACCTGCACCACGGGGGGGGGGGGGGATGTGGGGGGGGCAGTGTGGGGGGGGGCAGTGGGGGGGGGGGCAGTGGGGGGGTGCAGGGGGTTGGAGGGGGGCACCACGTGGCTCAAATTCCGGTGCCCACGGAAAGGTGCGTTCGCCTACAAAGGCAAAGATCCCCCGTGTAGCCTTGACAGACTGTATGGGCAAGTGCTGTTAGCGAGCACCTATGAAGGCCGGCACGGCACACGAGGGGGTGGGTGGCCAGCACCACGCCCGGCCGCCTTTGTCTCCACCAGTGGCGATGTTTACACACCGCACCAGGTACTCATTTAAGGCTGAGTTGACCTCGGGGAGGCCCAGGACCGGTTGAGATAATCGTTACTGGTGTTTTGATCGTGAGCGGAAATCGAACCCGGGTCGCCAGGTTCATAGCGCAGCGTAGCGCTAACCTCTAATCTACCGCTCCCCACACAAATACACACACACACACAGGCACGCACACACACGCTCACACACGCACACAAACACACACACGCACACTCTCGCACACACACACACAGGCACGCACACACACGCTCACACACGCACACAAACACACACACACGCACACTCTCGCACACACACACACACGCGCGCGCGCGCTCCGCCGGAGGAGTTACGGGCAAAGTCATTACGGCCAACGATCGCAGGCGGAGTGGCAAGCGGCGGTCACGGCGCTGATCTATGGAACGATAATTAACGGCGCATCGTCAATCCGGCGCAGGAGAGAGGGAGAGAGAGGGAGAGGAGGCGGGAGGGAGTGGATCGTGGGAGCATCGGGCTCGCGTTCGCTGGCGTCTCCGTCTGCGCGCCTGCCTCGGTGTCGAGCTGGTGACCCCCGAACCCCAAAGCCTCTCGCGCTGCCGGGCGACCTCCTTCTCAACCAGAAGCCCCTAGGGGGCGACTTGAACGACCCCGACCTGAACGACTCCACCCACGGGACGGGACGGGGGGATGAACTTGAACGACCTTGACCTGAACACCGAGGGGGGAGGGGTGTGGGGAAGGGGGACCCACGACCTCACCAGGTGGACGATGGTGGTGCTGGGCGAGGCGGTGGGAGCCGGCGGGCGACTCGTGCCGACCCTCCCCCTGCCGCCGTAGCCGGACGGCGCCGCGCCCTTACCGGCCTGGTGCGCCCTGCCGGGGTTGGGGATGCCGCACTCCGCGAAGATCTGGGGGCGCGTGGGAGCGGACACACAGCGACGAAGGCCCTCGCTGAAGCCGTCGGCAGGAGCAGCAGCAGCAGTAGCAGCAGCAGCAGCAACAGCAGCAGCAGTAACAGCAGCAGCAGCAGTAGCAGCAGCAGCAGTAGCAGCAGCAGCAGTAGCAGCAACAGCAGTAGCAGCAGCAGCAGTAGCAGCAGCAGCAGAAGTAGCAGCAGCAGCAGTAGCAGCAGCAGTAGCAGCAGCAGTAGCAGCAGCAGTAGCAGTAGTAGCAGCAGCAGTAGCAGTAGCAGAAGTAGTAGCAGCAGCAGCAGTAGCAGCAGTAGCAGTAGCAGCAGTAGCAGCAGTAGCAGTAGTAGCAGCGGCAGCAGCAGCAGCGGCAGCAGCAGCGGCAGTGGCAGCAGCAGCAGCAGTAGCAGCAGCAGCAGTAGCAGCAGCAGCAGTAGCAGCAGTAGCAGCAGTAGCAGTAGTAGCAGCAGCAGCAGCAGTAGTAGCAGCAGCAGCAGTAGCAGCAGTAGCAGCAGTAGCAGTAGCAGCAGTAGCAGCAGCAGCAGTAGCAGCAGCAGCAGTAGCAGCAGCAGCAGCAGGAGGAGACGCCTGTCTGATGAGCGCCGCGCTCAATCGGAGACACTGCCGCCTGCGAATGATGCAGCTACGGCGAAGTTGGGCGAACCCGGGTCACCAGGTTCGTAGCGCAGCGTAGCGCTAACCGCTACACCACCACTCCCCAACAACAACAACCGCCATTCGCCATTAAGTGACGGTGACGTCACCACGACGCTTGTGCCAGGCCATGTGCACCTTGAGGCCACGTGAAGTGTCGAACGCCCGCTGGCAGGAGGTCACGGGGCAGACCCAGCAGGTGCCACGGGTTCGACTGACTGAGATGACCGAGATGACTGGTTAATGCACCACCTATGCCCCCCCAACACACACACTGTGTACACACACACGCACATGCATCACCGTTCCGCGTACTGCATCACCGTTCCGCGTACCGCAGCGTGAACACGGCGTGCCAAGCGGCCGAATTCTTTCGAGTGTCGCCCTGTGAACAGATCGCGGCGATCGCCGTCGTGATTTGCGCTTGCGGATCACCTGCGTGGACACCTGGACGCTGTTTTCCTGGAGGTGCATGATCGCGTCCGAGATCCTCACGTCGATCGGAGCCAGGACCGTCTCCACGTTGAAGGGACCCTCCAGTCGCTCCGTCAGCTGCAGCATCGCGTCTGCGTCGTGGGGTGGGGAACGGTGGCGCAGTGGTTAGCGCGCTCTCGGCCGGGCAAGAAGGGGTCTTGGCTGATGACGCGCGGAGTGAACGTTCGGCGGAACGGGCGAGTTGGGAGCCCCGGATAGGACGCGCGGTTGTGCATGATACAGGGCGCGGTGACTCTGCCACCGGAGCGGATCGTGATCGTCGTCATCATCGTCGTCATCATCGACATCATCGGCATCATCATCGTCGTCATCGTCACCATTGTCGTCATCGTCGTCATCATCGTCGTCATCATCGTCACCATTGTCGTCATCGTCGTCATCGTCATCGTCGTCATCATCGTCATCATCGTCATCATCATCATCGTCATCGTCACCATCGTCACCATCGTCATCATTGTCGTCATCGTTGTCATCGTTGTCATCGTTGTCATCATCGTCATCAGCGTCGTCATCATCATCATCGTCATCATCGTCATCATCGTCGTCGTCATCATCGTCATCATCATCGTCATCATCGTCACCATCAGCAGCAGCGAGGGAAGGGCAGCAGTTTGCAGGATAATCGGCTGAGGCGCCCCCCCCCCCCCAGCGAGGTCGTTCCTGCAAGTTTACGTAGCAGGGTGATTCTAGTCAGTGCAATGGATCGGGGGGGAATTAATGGGGGGGGGGGGGGGGAAGAATTGGCGGAATTAATCAGTGAAATTAATCAGTGTAATGATTCAGTGGAATGAATCGGAGAAAGCACGAGAGGAATTAATCGGGAGAACAATTCGGTAGAACGAATCGGGGGAATGAATCAGTGGAATGACTCGGGGAATGAAACAGTGGAATGAATTTGGCGGAACGAATCGTGGGAAGGAAGGGCTGGGCTGGCGGGCGGTGCTCACCGATGAAGCTGTTCCAGGCTGATTGAGTGGAATGACTCGGGGAATGAAACGGTGGAATGAATCGGGGGGAACGAATCGTGGGAACGAAGGGCTGGGCTGGCCCACGGGGCGCACCCATGAAGCTGTTCCAGGCTGATTGAGTGGAATGACTCGGGGAATGAAACAGTGGAATGAATCGGGGGGAGCGAATCGTGGGAAGGAAGGGCTGGGCGGGCGGTGCTCACCGATGAAGCTGTTCCAGGCAGATTCAGTGGAATGACTCGGGGAATGAAACAGTGGAATGAATCAGGGGGAACGAATCGTGGGAACGAAGGGCTGGGCTGTCCCGCGGTGCTCACCGATGAAGCTGTTCCAGGCTGATTGAGTGGAATGACTCGGGGAATGAAACAGTGGAACGAATCGGGGGGAGCGAATCGTGGGAAGGAAGGGCTGGGCGGGCGGGCGGGCGGTGCTCACCGATGAAGCTGTTCCAGGCTGCGTCCATGTCTGCGGTGTGCGCCAGGCAGCCCTTGAGCACGTTCAGGCAGTACGCGTGGCAGGGCGGCAGCAGCACGGCAGTGGCGCCACCGCAGTGCGGGCAGTACCACATGCGCACCAGGGAGCGCACACACTCGGCCGACAGGGGAACCTGCACGGCGGGGAGAGACGTGGGGAGGGGGAGACGTGGGGAGACGTGGGGAGGAGACGTAGGGAGGGGAGACGCGGGGGGGAGTGGGGGGAGACGTGGGGGAGGGTGGGGATGAGACGTGGAGGGGGAGGAGACGTGGGGGGGAGACGTGGGGAGGAGTGGGGGGTAGACGTGGGGGGGGGGGGGGGAGACGTGGGGGGGGGGGAGACGTGGGGGGGAGTGGGGAGGAGACGTGGGGGTGGGAGAGACGTGGGGAGACGTGGGGAGATGTGGAGGGGGGGAGACGTGTGGGGGAGTGGGGAGGAGACGTGGGGGGGGGGGAGTGGGGAGGAGACGTGGGGGGGGGGGGGAGACGTGGGGAGGAGACGTGGGGAGACGTGGGGAGGAGACAATCCAGCCTGGTTAAACCCAGGATGGATTGTAGGCAGGCCAGCCTAAATGTTTCTAACCAGCGAAGATGTTCGATTATAGGGGTCAATGTTTCACAAGTGTAATAAAGGTCGCGGAGGCAACTTCTGGAATCAGGTTTGTTTATTAGCTTTCTTCCACAGCTCTCATCGTACGGACTCCTCTGCAATCTGACTCCTTCACGCTGTTGACAGACAGCGTGAGAGGGAGGGATAGAGAGAGATGACTGTCGCTGCCACGTGGCAGGCTCTGGACCCCGCGCTCCTGCGTGGCTTCCCCCTTCGTTCCAGTTCTGACCACGTGTTTCCTATCTCCGCCCCTTTTAATCCCTGGGTCACGTGGTGCCTCTCAGCCAGTCCTGGGTGACCTCCCTGGAATCTTCCAGATCCCATCCTACGGCCCCAGGACCACGCCCCTAACTCGTCCCCCCAATTGGCTGTGGCTGAAGCCAGCAGAGCCAATCATCTCCTTCCCGGTGTAACCTTCGCATTACGTCAGGGCCACGCCCCTACACCTCTCCCCATTGGTTATGGGCCTGGACCGGTAGAGTCAATCATTATCAATCAGGTGTGACCACTTAATCACCCAGGTGCACCCTCACATTACACAAGCTTCGTGCCGAGTGACAGACCAGGGAGCTTCCACACAGCGTTACGCAACTGATGAAGAGATATTGCCGCTCGACTGATTCGGAGCGAGACCTCTGCTGATAAACTGGAGCCGGTCATAAGCACACTGCCCAGGTATGGGAAGCTCTCCACTCTCTCCACAACTGCCCCATCACCAATTGGGAGTTGTGGGGGTGGAGTGTCCGATGGTACAAAATACCCAGGCAGGTGCTTAGTTTTGGTGGGGCTGATGGTAAGGCCCCACCTCTTAGTGGCAAGCTCCAGGTTCAGCAGCAGCGCCTCCAACTCCTCCTCTGAGTGAGCAGCAATTACCAGATCATCGGCATATATAACGTGGTTGAGCAATAGGGAGCCATCCCTTGACCGCACCCGGCATCGACCAGCCTCCCATTGTTTCTGTACCAGATGGAAATTCCCCCGGTACAGCTATTGAAGGCTTCACGAACTACGTGGTCGAAATAGATGTTAAATAATGTGGGAGCCAGAGGACATCCCTGTCGCACCCCAAGGTGTACAGGGAATGGCTCCGACTCCCGGCCATGTAGTTTTACTGGGGCCCGCTCACCATCATGAAGGTCCTTAATGATCATGAGCAACCGATGAAAAGACACACAGACACACACACACATGGACACACACACGGACACACACAACAACAACAACACAACAACAACCGCCATTCACTACTAAGTGGCGGTGACGTCACCACGACGCTTGTGCCAGGCCATGTGCACCTTGACACACACACACAGACACACACACGGACACACACACACGCATGGACACACACACATGGACACACACAGACACACACACACGCATGGACACACCCGCACGGACCCACACACACAGACATACACACGGACACACACACACACGAACACACACGGACACACACACACGTACACACACACACGTACACACACACACACAGCCTCTGACCGTGCGCGTGGCGTTGGCGACTCCGGCGGCGAGCCGCAGGCCTCGCGTGAGCGAGCGCGTGGCCAGCGCCGCCCGGCCCAGCTGCGCCAGCAGCTTGCGGGGAGCGGCGCCGAAGGGCCGCAGGCTCTCGGCGAGCTTGACGGCGCACTCGAGGTCGCCGTCCGAGAAGCGGTACTGGGGGTTGAGCAGCTGCAGCATTCGCTCGAGCAGCTGCGACCAGAACTCCGACATCACCTCGGCAAGGTCGACGGCGGCGGCGGCGCGGGACGACGACGACAATGACGAGAAGAGCGATGATGGGGTCAATGAGTAGGACGATGATGATGGTGGTGGTGGTGGTAATGGTGAGGGTGAGGATGGTGAAGATGATGATGATGGTGGTGGTGATAAGAATGATGGTGGTGGTGGTAATGGTGAGGATGATGATGATAGTGATAAGAATGATGGTGGTGGTGGTAATGGTGAGGTTGATGAAGATGATGATGATGGTGGTGGTGAGGATGATGATAATGATGATGATGCGGTTGAAGAAAATGATGACGAAGATGCTGACGGTGGTGATGGTGATGATGATAAGGAGATGAAAATCGGTGCTTGGATGCCTGAAACAGAACAACGTTGGAAAGAGAAACCTCTCAGTGCCGATTCTGCGTTGAGAACATCGACAGCAAGCAGTTGGGGGGAAAGCACAACCATCGATAATAGTAAGGCTGAGTCGACCTAGGGGAGGCCCAGGACTGGTTCAAATAATCGTCACCGGTGTTGCTGGCCGTGAGTGAGGATTGGTCTCGGGTCACTGGGTTCGTTTGCGCGACGCGCTAACTCAGCACCACCGCTCCACGACACGCTTCACTCACGTGCATCCTGGACCGCACTGCGTGACGACGGTTCCCGTGACAACGGGTCACGTGGCGACGGCTCACGTGACGACGGCTCCCGTGGCGACAGCTCCCGTGACGACGGCTCCCATGGCGACGGCTCACGTGACGACGGATCCCGTGACGACGGCTCACGTGACGACGGATCCCGTGATGACGGCTCCCGTGACGACGGATCCCGTGGCGACGGCTCACGTGGCGACGTCTCACGTGACGACGGCTCATGTGACGACGGATCCTGTGATGACGGCTCACGTGACGACGGATCCCGTGGCGACGTCTCCCGTGACAACGGCTCACGTGACGACGGTTCCCGTGACAACGTCTCCCGTGACGACGGCTCCAGGACGACCGTCGCCCTCGCGCCGCTCGATGCCTCGTCAGCTCTCCCCTCTCCCAGCGTCCCCTCCGCCTCCGACCCACGCGGGTGGATGTTGGGGGACTCCCTCCTCCTCCTCCTCGTCCTCCCGTCCGGCTCTGGCCGTCCACCGTCGTCCTCCCCACGTCGCCCCCCCCGCCCCGGGAGATCTCCCTCCCCGGTCGGCGAGCGGCACTGCGCCCCTCCGTCCACGATCGCCGGCGTCGGCGTCGGCGTCCGGTCCGCGCCGAGACCGCCGGGACTCGGGGGAGGGCCCGCCGGGGGTCCGGCGGTGGGGGGGCTGGGGGGGGGCGGGCGGGGGAGGGGCGCTCACGCCGGCGTACAGCCGCAGCTGGGAGAAGAGCCACAGGAAGAGGTCCGCGTTCTGGGTGTAGATGACGCCGTAGGAGCGCACGAACATGTCGTGCAGCGAGGCCTCGGCACGCCGCAGCAGGTCGCCCATGTAGTCTAGCGGAGGGGGTGGGGGGTGAAGGAAGGGGTAGGACAGAAGAGAGAGATGATGATAGACAGTCGTGTTAATCTGTGAGTGGTTTTGAAAATTTTTCGCGCAGCAGGAGAGGGCGCGCGGATGGCATACGGACACAGAGACCCATAGACTCATACAGAGACCCATAGACTCACGCAGAGACCCATAGACTCACGCAAAGACCCACAGACTCACACAGAAACCCACAGACTCACGCAGAGACCCACAGACTCACACAGAGACCCATAGACTCACGCAGAGACCCATAGACTCACGCAGAGACCCACAGACTCACACAGAAACCCACAGACTCACGCAGAGACCCACAGACTCACACAGAGACCCATAGACTCACGCAGAGACCCATAGACTCACGCAGAGACCCATAGACTCACGCAGAGACCCACAGACTCACACAGAAACCCACAGACTCACGCAGAGACCCACAGACTCACACAGAGACCCATAGACTCACGCAGAGACCCATAGACTCACGCAGAGACCCACAGACTCACACAGAGACCCATATACTCACACAGAGACCCATATACTCACACAGAGACCCATAGACTCGCACAGAGACCCATAGACTCACACAGAGACCCACAGACTCACACAGAGACCCATATACTCACACAGAGACCCATAGACTCACACAGAAACCCACAGACTCACGCAGAGACCCACAGACTCACACAGAGACCCACAGACTCACGCAGAGACCCACAGATTCACGTAGAGACCCACCGACTCACGCAGAGACCCACAGACTCACGCAGAGACCCACAGACTCACGCAGAGACCCACAGATTCACGTAGAGACCCACCGACTCACGCAGAGACCCACCGACTCACGCAGAGACCCACAGACTCACTCAGAGACCCACAGACTCACGCAGAGACCCACAGATTCACGCAGAGACCCACAGATTCACGCAGAGACCCACAGATTCACGCAGAGACCCACAGACTCACGCAGAGACCCACCGACTCACGCAGAGACCCACCGACTCACGCAGAGACCCACAGATTCACGCAGAGACCCACAGATTCACGCAGAGACCCACAGATTCACGCAGAGACCCACAGACTCACGTAGAGACCCACCGACTCGCGCAGAGACCCACAGATTCACGCAGAGACCCACAGATTCACTCAGAGACCCACAGATTCACTCAGACACCTACAGACTCACGCAGAGACCCACAGACTCACGCAGAGACCCACAGACTCACTCAGACACCTACAGACTCACGCAGAGACCCACAGATTCACTCAGAGACCCACAGATTCACTCAGACGCCTACAGACTCACGCAGAGACCCACAGATTCACGCAGATACGTATAGTTTAGTGTCCTTTCCCCCGCAACCTCCGTTTAGCGGGGTCGGCTACGTCCGGTGGTACAAACTGAGATCAACAACAACAGCGAGCAGCAGCAGCGTGCCAAGTAGCCAAACCGTGCCAAGTGACCAAACCGTGCCAAGTGTCCAAACCGTGCCAAGTGTCCAAACCGTGCCAAGTGTCCAAACCGTGCTAAGTGGAAGTGACCAAGTGACCAAACCGTGCCACGTGGCCGCGTGTGCCGCGTGCCGCAAGCCGCGTTACCGTCCATCTTGCTGTACTGCGACTGGAACGCGGCCAGCGGGAAGTGGCTACTCTCCTCCACGAGGTGCTGCAGGTCCAGCCGGGCGGCTGGGCCCAGCTGGGCCTCCACGGAGCGCGAGCAGCAGGAGAGGGCGCGCGGGCGGCACACCGACAAGTGATGGCCTTGTGGGGGTGGGGGAGGGTGGGTGGTGGTGGGTGGGGTGAGAAGAAGAACAACAACAACAACAACGGGGTCTACTTCCTGCCACGCCCCCTTCCCCCCCTCTCTCCCCCCCCCCTACTGCTACTATATAACCTCGTGCCACGG
The DNA here is from genome assembly GCF_965212315.1 of Lampetra planeri. Classification (NCBI taxonomy): domain Eukaryota; kingdom Metazoa; phylum Chordata; class Hyperoartia; order Petromyzontiformes; family Petromyzontidae; genus Lampetra; species Lampetra planeri. The sequence goes on from NC_136157.1 coordinate 5,837,183, forward strand.
CAGACCTCTTGCCAGAGGTCGCAATCGGGTACCCGATACTCGTACCCTACACGATACCCGTACCCTACCCGATACCCGGCTACCCGTACCCGATACCCGTACCCTACCCGATACCCGTACCCTACCCGATACCCGTACCCTACCCGATACCCGGCTACCCGTACCCGATACCCGTACCCTACCCGATACCCGTACCCTACACGATACCCGGCTACCCGTACCCGATACCCTACCCGATACCCGTACCCTACCCGATACCCGTACACTACCCGATACCCGGCTACCCGTACCCGGCCGGGTACGGGTATGGGTTTGCGACCCTGGTGCGGCCGGGTACGGGTAGGCCGTGAGTCACTGGTGAGTAACCGTTTGTCACTCATTTCCCAACGTCTTGACTCTTCTCACAATCCAAGTTCCTATAATCAACCCACCCGTGCCTGCAACATGGCTTCATCCCAGAGGTCGCAATCGGGTACCCGATACCCGTACCCTACCCGATACCCGGCCGGGTACAAGTAGCCGGGTATCGGGTAAGGTACGGGTATCGGGTACCCGATTGCGACCCTGGTGCGGCCGGGTACTGGTACGGGTAAGGAATCAAAACCCGTTTGCGACCTCTGCCATTCGCCTGCTGCTGTGGTTGTCCCACCTGATGACGATTTGCTTGTGTTGCGATCGAAACGTCGTGATCTAGTGTTTTTCTACCTACGTGACTTTACCGAAAGAACCAACGAGCATGGATTCCTGCTTTCACGAAAGCTTCAAATGAAGATTGAAACAACAACAAAGTTCCCCCGCTCCCCCCCCCCCCGAGGTACCGATTGGGGTCTCCCCGGTGCGTATTTTTGAGGCTGAGTCGACCTAGAGGCAGAAGGAGGAGGCCCCCCTGGAGGTATTCGCCGCTGTTGTTTGGGACGCAAGCGGGAATCGGACTCGGGCCGCCGGGTTGGTAGCGCCAGCGCGCTACCCGGTGCACTGTCACATCATACACACACACACCCCACACACACACACCCCACACACACACACCCCCCACACACACACACGCACCCCACCACACACACAGCCCACCACACCACACACACACACCCCACACACACACCCCACACACACACACCCCACACACACACACACACCCCACACACACACACCCCACACACACACACACACCCCACACACTCACACACCACACACACCCCACACACACACACACCACACACACACACCCCACACACCCCACACACACACCCCACACACACACTCCACCACACACACCCCACTACACACCCCACTACACACCCCACACACACACACACACCACCCCACCACACATACACCACCACACCCCACACACACTCCACCCCACTACACACACACACACCACACACACACCCCACACACACACCACACACACACACACCCCACACACACGCACACCCCACACACACACCCCACACACACACACACCCCACACACACGCACCCCACCGTACCACACACACTCCACCTCACACACACACCCCACACACACACACCCCACACACACGCACCCCACCGTACCACACACACTCCACCTCACACACACACCCCACACACACGCACCCCACCCCACCACACACACTCCACCTCACACACACACCACACACACACACACCCCACGCACACATCACCCCACCACACACACCCCACACACACACACTCCACCTCACACACACACCCCACACACACACACCACACGCACAGGCACAGACAGCCATCAATCAATCGACGGCAGTGCCGTGTGCAGACGCGAGGCCTTGCGTCACCCCCCCCGCCCCCCGCCCCCCGCGATCGATTCCCTCGCCTGGTCCCCGGGGGATCGGGAGGAACCGGGTGAGCTCCTCATCATCATCATCATCCTCCTCATCATCATCACCATCATCATCATCATCCTCATCATCATCCTCATCATCATCACCATCCTCCTCCTCATCATCATCATCCTCATCATCATCATCCTCATCATCATCACCATCATCATCATCACCATCCTCCTCCTCATCATCCTCCTCATCCTCATCATCACCATCCTCCTCATCATCATCCTCCTCATCCCCATCATCATCTTCCTCCTCATCATCATCATCAAGGCGGCGATCACCGAGCAGATGGGGGAACCCCGAATTTGGCGCGGCCGTGAACTGGACCAAGTGGGCGGAGGGAGAGGGGAGCTCGCTGCCCCCCCCCCAAGTGGGGGCCACGTGCGGGGGCACTTGAAGCTTTATATTGGAAGGGGGAGAGGGGGGAGGGGGGATAGGGGGGAGGGGGGGAAGGGGGAGAGGGGGAGGGAGAGGGGGAGAGGAGAGAGGGAGGAGAGAGGGGGGGTAGAGGAAGAGAGGGGAAAAAGAGAGAGGGCAAGGGGAAAGAGGGACAGGGGGAGAGGTAACTAACAAGGGAGAGGTAACTAACATTCTGAGGGAAGACCAGTAGTTGGGAGGAGGGGGGGGGCTGTTCGTGATAACCCTTTCCCAGTTCCGATGACGTATACCTACGTGTACGTCATCGGAATGCAACCGGAAGAGAATTTTAAATAAAATAACTTTATTGGTCCACCAAAGCCCCCCACTTAACATCTCGGCCTGCGTGCAAGGTGCCTTGCGTGGCCCACTTAGCCACTTAAACCCCGTTTCCCGAGACGTCTACAAGTTGGTGGTGTCCCGTTCACCGCTCGAATCTCGGCGTTATTACTTACACGCTTTCATTTAACTCACTCTGTTGTTGTTGTTGTTGTCGTTGTTGTATCCTCAAATCTCGTAACTCAATTTTAACCCACTTCCCAATGTGGCATCGTCTGCAAACTTGGTATACTTGTGTCGTAGTGATGACAATACTATTTTCTATCATACAAAATAATACATATTTTTAAACAATATTTTTTACATGTTATGTTTCGGCTTGGGTCTAATTGACCACGGTCCCCTTACGTCATGGCAAGCTTCGGGGCCACTTCCTGGAGTCGTGGAGTTCTTCCATTACTCGTACATTTCATTAAAGCGTGTTTTTAAAAAAGTTTGAAAAAAATATTTTACTTATTTCTCTACGAGTCTGAATACAACAACGGAGGACGGAGCAGCGACGCTCACAACAACGAGCGGAGCGCCGGGCAGCTAAAACGCAGCGAGCTGGCACAGTAGGGGTCACAGGTGGTGCATTATCCAGTCATCTCAGTCGGTCACTCCACGGTAAATGGATCTGTCCCGTGACCTCCTCCTGCCAGCAGGGAGCCGTGCACATTTCACGCGATGGCACTTAGCCTGGCACGGGCTAAGAGGCGGTGATGTCACCGGTGATGTCACCGCCTCTTGGTGATGAATGGCGGTTGTTGTTGTTGTTATTGTCGTTTATGGAATTAATCTCCAAAGAAATCCTTGAATTAAAAAAAGATATCGTGGAATATTTTGCTTGGAATTTCAACGTCCCGCCGGTTTGTAAATAACATTTTTGTTTACATTATACCCACACGACCAACGACGTATACCCCGGAAAAGAAGCCGATTGTGAAACTGTTAAACTAAAAACAAAATCAACTATTTAGAATTTTAGCAGGCAAGGCCCACTGAGCTATGCAGCTCTTTTTTTCAGAAGCGACCTGGCACACAAATGATAGCTCAACGAAATGGCCCATCACGTGGACATTGACAGCAACCAAACACTCTAACCGCGTGATGATGTTGATTCTGAATGTAGAATGGAAAAAAACGGAGGACTCAGAGAAAAATCCACACGACCACGGGGAGAGAGAGACACGCAAACTCCAAATACAGTGACTCCTCTATTAGCGAACATCCGACTTGTGAACTTTCAGAGATACGAACAAACCTGGTCCGTGTGTCCAGTTGCCTGTTCGGACCGAGATTCGTAAGTTAAACCGCCGCGCAATATATGGCGGTGGTGGCATCTACATCTGCAGAACGTGAAGAACCAGTGGCATCTACATCTGCAGAACAAGAAGAACCAGTGGCATCTACATCTGCAGAACACGAAGAACCAGTGGCATCTACATCTGCTGAACGTGAAGAACTAGTGACATCTACATCTGCAGAACGTGAAGACCCAGTGGCATCTACATCTGCAGAACGTGAAGACCCAGTGGCATCTACATCTGCAGAACGTGAAGAACCAGTGGCATCTACATCTGCGGAACGTGAAGACCCAGTGGCATCTACATCTGCAGAACGTGAAGACCCAGTGGCATCTACATCTGCAGAACGTGAAGAACCAGTGGCATCTACATCTACAGAACGTGAAGAACCAGTGGCATCTACATCTACAGAACGTGAAGACCCAGTGGCATCTACATCTGCAGAACGTCAAGAACCAGTTGCGTCTACATCTGCAGAACGTGAAGACCCAGTGGCATCTACATCTACAGAATGTGAAGAACCAGTGGCATCTACATCTGCGGAACGTGAAGAACCAGTGGCATCTACATCTGCAGAACGTGAAGAACCAGTGGCATCTACATCTGCAGAACGTGAAGAACCAGTGGCATCTACATCTGCAGAACGTGAAGAACCAGTGGCATCTACATCTGCAGAACGTGAAGAACCAGTGGCATCTACATCTGTGGAACGTGAAGACCCAGTGGCATCTACATCTGCAGAACGTGAAGACCCAGTGGCATCTACATCTGCAGAACGTGAATAACCAGTGGCATCTACATCTACAGAACGTGAAGAACCAGTGGCATCTACATCTACAGAACGTGAAGACCCAGTGGCATCTACATCTGCAGAACGTCAAGAACCAGTTGCGTCTACATCTGCAGAACGTGAAGACCCAGTGGCATCTACATCTGCGGAACGTGAAGACCCAGTGGCATCTACATCTGCAGAACGTGAAGAACCAGTGGCATCCACATCTGCAGAACGTGAAGAACCAGTGGCATCCACATCTGCAGAACGTGAAGACCCAGTGGCATCTACATCTGCAGAACGTGAAGACCCAGTGGCATCTACATCTGCAGAACGTGAAGAACCAGTGGCATCTACATCTGCAGAACGTGAAGAACCAGTGGCATCTACATCTACAGAACGTGAAGAACCAGTGGCATCTACATCTGCGGAACGCGAAGAACCAGTGGCATCTACATCTGCAGAACGTGAAGAACCAGTGGCATCTACATCTGCGGAACGTGAAGACCCAGTGGCATCTACATCTGCAGAACGTGAAGAACCAGTGGCATCCACATCTGCAGAACGTGAAGAACCAGTGGCATCCACATCTGCAGAACGTGAAGACCCAGTGGCATCTACATCTGCAGAACGTGAAGACCCAGTGGCATCTACATCTGCAGAACGTGAAGAACCAGTGGCATCTACATCTGCAGAACGTGAAGAACCAGTGGCATCTACATCTACAGAACGTGAAGAACCAGTGGCATCTACATCTGCGGAACGCGAAGAACCAGTGGCATCTACATCTGCAGAACGTGAAGAACCAGTGGCATCTACATCTGCGGAACGCGAAGAACCAGTGGCATCTACATCTGCGGAACGTGAAGAACCAGTGGCATCTACATCTGCGGAACGCGAAAAACCAGTGGCATCTACATCTGCGGAACGCGAAGAACCAGTGGCATCTACATCTGCGGAACGCGAAGAACCAGTGGCATCTACATCTGCGGAACGCGAAGAACCGGTGGCATCTACAGGAGATTATACAACTTTTAAAGCCATTCCCCGTGTTTAGTGTACACGCCGTACAACACGTTTGAAATCGACGGGAGTAAAGCTGGAATTACGAACAAATCGACTTACGAACAGAACTCTGGAACCTAACCCGTTCGTAAGTAGGGGACTCCCTGTATACAACAGTCATCAGGGTGGGGATCGAACCTGCGACCTCCTGCATACCAAGCGAGGTAGTTAACATCTCATAGCCACCGTGATGATGATGATGAGAGAGACACGCAAACTCCAAATATACAGCAGCAGGCGGCAGGGTCGGGATTGAACCCACGACCACCTGCACACCAAGCGAGGTAGTTAACATCTCCTGGCCACCGTTATCCGCTGAGCTTGCAGGGTTCGACTCGCTGCTTCCACGGTCCGAGTTAAAGCACAGGGGTGGAGGGGGGGGGCTCTCTTGGCCGTGGGGGGCTGTTGGCAAGCTGGGTCGATAACCCCGCGGTGGCGAAGGGGGGGGGGGGTTTGTTTCGAGGGGTTACCCGAGCGAGTTTTACAGCCGCGGTCACGCACGCGTTCGCATCGAACGAGCGGTGGCGCAGCGGTTAGGGGCCACGCTGCGCTACGAACCCGGCGACCCGAGTTAAGATTCCCGCTCGCGGCCAACACCGGTGACGATTTATCTAAAACGGGCCTCCCCCCCCCTCTCCACTAGGTCGACTCGGCCTCAAATGAGTATCTGGTGCAGTGTGTAAATGTGGCTACTAGGGAGACGAAGGCGGGCGGGCGTGGTGCTGGCCACCCACCCCCTCGTGTGCCGTGCCGGCCTTCATAGGTGCTCGCTAACAGCACTTGCCCCTACAGTCTGTGTAAGCTATACGGGGGGATCTTTGTCTTTGCGTGTGAGTTTGTGATTCCTGCTCAGGGTCACCAACACCAGCGGTGATTATCTGGACCGGTCCTGGGCCTCCCCTAGGTCGACTCAGCATCAAATGAGCTACAGTGGTCCTTCGTATGACAATAGGTTTAACCCTTGCTGGAAATACAACAGTTGTGTTAAGATGTTACGACACCGAACAGAAACCTTTTGCAAGGTATCGTGTCTGCATTAAGGGGCCGTCCATAAATGACGTCATGCGAAACCTGCTTAAAATCGCTTTAAAACTATTGTCATTGTAGTGCGTATTTAATGTGGCGCTGCACTCTGATGTTGTAGGAGAAAACATTTCTTAAAAAATTAACCCATAAAAACAAAGTTTTTCACTATAAATCCTTTATATGCGTGGCGGCTAGAGTCCTCTCGTCCTCTGGCTTGAGATGGCTGCCACCTATGGGTCAGATGATTGCCTGCCACCATTAAGCAATTGGTAAGTAAATATTAAAAATTTTGTTCCTAAAAAGTGTAAAATTTTGGAAAAATGTTTTCACGAAAATTAATTGTCACGCACAACGAGTCTGTGTGGAAAATGTCAGCTCGATTGGATCACGGGAAGCGGGTTAAAAAACGACCGAAAAATTTGCACGGTCGTAAGCGCGCAAGCAAGCAAGCGAACTTAATATAAAGGATTTAAAAAGTAGAACGTGTTGCGCATTTTGATGTGACGTCACATTTCTCAACCCCCCCCCCCTCGTCACACATCGTCACAAATCTCTGACCTCCCCCCCCCCCCCAGGTGCGTGACGAACACATGCTCTGATAGTATATCGATTGTCTTCGAAATCTTATTCTTATATTTTGCTACTGGCAGTGGTCCTTCGGTTTACCAGCCGTGCTCAGGTGAAGAACAGGTCTGTCGGAAAGACAGCGTCTGAGGACGGCTGCTTGCATTGTGGCCGAAACGTCGTGAGAATTGTATTTTATTATGTTTTATTTTTATTATTTTATTATTTCCCTTCTACGTGACTTTAGCAAAAGAACCAAGAAGATGTTTGGCTGCTGTTAGCGAGCATCTATTAAGGCCGGCACGGCTATAGAGCGGCAGATCTTGGCCATCACCACACCCGGCAACCCTTCGTCTCCCTGGTGGCGATGTGTTTTCTGCGTATTCTTAGGTTTTTTCGGTAAAGTCACGTAGGTAAAAAACTTAAAATTAATAAAAGCAAAATAAAAATAGAATAAAAATCACGACGTTTCGGAGGCAACACAAGCTTCCGTCTTCAGGTGGAACCGTCACAGCCCGACAGCTGTATCAAGTGAGAGATGTATCAAGTGTTTTGTTGTTGTTACGCACCACACCAGCCACTCATTTACGGCCGAGTCGACCTAAGCGAGGCCCACGGCCGGTTCAGACAACCGCCGCTGTCTGTTGGCGGCCCGCGAGCCGGGGAATCGAACTCGGGTCGGGGATCGTGTGCCGGGGTATGCCGGCAGCAGCCACCCGGCTCGCGACCGTTTGGAGGTGACCTGGCAGAAGGAAGGGAGCGATGGCGGTTGCACCAGCGGCCTGGGTCGAACCTCGACCTCGAATCGCTACAAACCCTTGGGGGCAACTTCAGTAGGCGGGGGGTGGTGGGTGGTGGGGGGACCTGGTCTGACCCGTGATTCCTCCAGGATAGACGAAGCAACTCGAAGCTGATTCTGACTCAATTTCTGTAAAAGCTCGCCTCTCTCCCAAGGCGCCCCCCCCCCCACCACCAACACTCCCCCGTTATTTACAACCTACTTTTGTTTATTGACTGTTTACGGAATCTCGAGGTGTTCCAAGCGGCGGAGCCTCGTGCTCAGGGTCGCAGCTACCTTCGCCGGGACTCTGGGCGAGGTTGCCGGAGTGTCGGCCGGAGTTGGCATCGATCGCCCCCTCCCCGCAGTGAGCGCTGAGAGCGATTGAGGATGATGAGTAAGATGAATAGGATGAGGAGGATGATGATGAGTAAGATGAATAGGATGAGTAGCATGAGAAGGATGAGGAGGATGATGATGAGGATGATGAATAGGATGAGTAGCATGAGAAGGATGAGGAGGATGATGAATACATTTTTTCGGTAGTCACGTAAGTAAAAAAATTAACCCGTAAAAACAAAGTGTTTCACTCTAAATCCTTTATATGCGTGGCGGCTAGAGTCCTCTCGTCCTCTGGCTTGAGATGGCTGCCACCTATGGGTCAGATGATTGCCTGCCACCATTAAGCAATTGGTAATTAAATATAAAAAAAATTTCCCTAAAAAGTGTAAAGTTATGGAAACATTTTTTGACGAAAATAAATTGTCACGCACAACGAGTCTGCAAAATGTCAGCTCGATTGGATCACGGGAAGTGGGTTAAAAAACGACCGAAAGATTTGCACGGTCGTAAGCGCGCAAGCAAGCAAGCAAGTGAACTTAATATAAAGGATTTAAAAATACGGGTTTCTTGGGATTTGTCTCGCTTGATACAGCTATCGTGCTGTGACTGTTCCACCTGAAGACGGAAGCTTGTGTTGCCTCCGAAACGTCGTGATTTTAATTGTATTTTTTATTTTACTTTTATTAAATTTATATTTTTTCACCTACGTGACTTTACCGAAAAAACCTGAGAATATGAATCATTGCAGTCGCGAAAGCTTCAAATCTAGAGGATGAATAGGCTGAGTAAGATGAGGAGGATGACGAGGACTGTGCATGGACGGTGGCACACCTGGCACCGGCCTGGCAAGGACTTCAACGGCCCCCGCTGCGCCCTGGTTGGTCACCCTGCGAAACGTCGGACACGAGAGCTGGTCCGCTCCCAGGCAGGAGCCGGCGGAGATCAGCGCCCAGAGCAGCCCCACGACGCAGAAGCGCGTCATCTCGCACGTGACCAGTGTCCGGGCAGCTGTCGGAGTTGATAACATCGGGAGGGGGGAGAGTGGGGGAGGGGCAGGAGGGGTGGGAGGGGGGGGTGAAGAGTGGGGGGGAGGGGCAGGAGGGGCGGGAGGAGGGGGGGGGGGCAGGAGGGGCGGGAGGAGGGGGGGGTGAAAAGTGGGGGGGGGGGGAGGGCAGGAGGGGCGAGGGGGGGTGAAGAGGTCACGGCTCAGAGACATTGTTGCTAGACATCCGCGCTAAAGAGCTTCATAGCTCATCGGATTCCTCCAGTAATACATATTCGGATTGTGCATTCGCGCACTGACGGGGAGGTCACGTGGTCATCTCCGTTGCGTTGGGATCGAGGCCACGGGCTGAGAACGCCAACAGCCGTCAGGGTCAATCCACTGCTGGATGAGGGACAGGTCACGTGGGAGGGGGGGTGGTACCCGTCTCGCAAAGACAAAGGTGGCCCGTGTAGCCCACGCAGGCTCCGTGCGGCAAGTGCTGTTAGCGAGCACCCATTAAGGCCGGCACGTCGCGCGCATAGAAGGCGGTGGGGAAGTCAGCACCACGCCCGACCGCCTTTGTCTCCCTCGTGGCGACGTTTACACACACACACTCATCACATACACACACACACTTCATATACACACACACACTTCAATCTAACACAATGCATCTGACACAAACGCACGCAAACCCACGGTCTCTCACAGTGCAATGTCTCGACGCAAAAACTCAACACACAGACACTCGCACACTCGAATGAGCTCACGCACAGGCGCCAACAACAACATCCCGTTCGACAAATAAGCGGTGGTGATGTCACCATGGTGCTTGTGCCAGGCTAGGTGCACCTCGAGGCCATGAAGTGTTGGAGGCTCGCTGGCAGGTCACTTGACAGACCCAGGTGCTATGGGTTGACTGACTGAGAAGGTTGGCATCACACACACACACTCATCACACTCATTACATTCACACATACACTCACACATACACACACACTCATCACACACACTCATCACACTCATTACATACACACATACACTCACACATACACACACACTCATCACATACACTCATCACACTCATTACATACACACATACACTCACACATACACACACACTCATCACATACACTCATCACACTCATTACATACACACATACACTCACACATACACACACACTCATCACATACACACATACACACTCATTACATACATTCACACATACACACATACACTCATCACACTCATTACATACACACATACACTGACACACTCACACACACACTCACACACACACTCATCACACACACTCACACACACACTCATCACACACTCACACACACACTCACACACACACTCATCACACACACTCACACACACACTCATCACTCACACACACTCATCACATACACACATACACTCATCACACACACACATACACATCACACACACACTCATCACACACACACTCATCACACTCATCACACACACACTCATCACACACTCACACTCATCACATACACATCACACTCATCACACACACATCAAACTCATCACACTCACACTCATCACACTCATTACATACACACACACACTCATCACACACACTCACACACACACTCATCACACACACACACTCATCACACTCACACTCATCACACACACACTCATCACACACTCATCAAACTCATCACACTCACACTCATCACACACTCACACTCATCACATACACTCATCAAACTCATCACACACACATCACACACACACACTCATCACACACATCACACACACACTCATCACACACACTCATCACTTACAATCCATCTCACACACACATCACACACACTCATCACACACTCATCAAACTCATCACACACACTCACTCACACACACACTCATCACACTCATCACACACACACATCTCTTACAATCCATCTCACACACACATCACACACACTCATCACACACACACTGATCAAACTCATCACACACACTCACACACACCCACACTCATCACACTCATCACACACACACATCACACACACACTCATCACACTCATCACACACACTCATCTCACACACACACATCACACACACACACTCATCACACACACACACATCACACACACACATCACACACACACATCACACACACACTCCTCATCACACACTCCCATCTCTTACAATACATCTCACACACACTCATCACACACAACCCTACTCTCTCACACACACACATTCAATGTCTTGACACACACATTTCATCATACACACGTCTCTCTTACACACAAAAATCAACACACACACCATCTCACATACACCTGAATGATTAAAAAACATAGACTCTCTACACACATTAAAATACCCATTAAAATATTGACTCAAGTGTTGTTAGCGAGCACCTATTAGGGCACACAAAGGTCTGGGGTGTGGCTAGCACCGTGCGCGGCCGCCTTTGTCTTCCCAGTGCTGAGATCCACACACCAAAGGCGTCTACTTATAAGGCTGCGTCGACCTACAGACAAAGCCTTCACAGACTGTAGGGGCAAGTGCTGTTATCGAGTAGGGGGTGGGTGGCCAGCACCACGCCTAGTCGCCTTTGTCTCGCGCGTGAGCGATGATTACACACCACACCGGCTGAGTTGACCGACACACACACAGACAAAGATCCCCCGTATAGCCTTAACAGACTGTAGGGGCAAGTGCTGTTAGCGAGCACCTATGAAGACCAGAACGGCACACGAGGGGGTTGGGTGGCCAGCACCACGCCCGACCGCCTTTGTCTCCCCAGTGGCGATGTTTACACACCACACCAGGTACTCAATTCAGGCTGAGTCGACCTAGGGGAGGCCCAGGACCGGTTCAGATAATCGTCACTGGTGTTGGCCGTGAGCGGGAATCGAACCCGGGTCGCCAGGTTCATAGCGCAGCGCGCTAACCGCTACACCACCGCTCCCCACACACAGACACACACACAGACACATACACACAGACACACACACAGACACATACACACAGACACACACACAGACACACACACACGACCACAGACACACACACAGACACACGCGACCACAGACACACAGACACACACTCACATCCCAAAGGAGGTACTGAATTCAACAAAAACGCCCAAGACTCATAGAGCCAGAGACTAAGGCACATTAAACAAAAACTGTACAAATAATATTTTGTTTTTAACAATCATACACACACAGCGCCTACCGGTAATACATAACGCGTTATAATTTATTGGTGTTAATTCAATACAATCCGCATTGACCAGAGCGGTGAAGTATGGCCAGCCAACACATCACACACACACTCAGTTTCAGTTCAATCCATCCAGCAGTGGATTTTCCAACCGGCTCATCACGACGATTATTGATCATCCAGACGAAATTTGCTCGTTAGACATCAAACATCATTCTCGGGACGCGATGTAACGGGTTAATAGGATACAGTGGAGGAGCCCTGCTCCCAGATTCAACGGAGACCGCACAGAAATCGTCACCGTGCTACTCAAAATACGAAGCGTCAATGATGTTACCCGTTGCAGCAAACACACACACACAAACATAAATATCTAAATCTATCTATAGACACCTACGCACACCTCTGCCGAATTGTCATCATTTCGCGCACGGCAGTCGAGATTACTAACGTCAATCCGCACAGAGCGTGTTCAATGATTTCAAATTCGAGGCTATCTTCACCACCACCACCACCACCCCCCGCTTCTCTGTATTTACGTTCGTGACAATGCGAACGCGCCGTGGACATTAGAAAGGGTCTAGATTTGACTGCAAGCATTCATAACCCTTAGTTTTTTCGGTAAAGTCACGTAGGTAAAAAATGAAATTTAAATTAATAAAAATTAAAAAGTGATTTTTTTTCCTTTTCATTTTTTTTTTGTTAATTTTAATTTAATTTTTTACCTACGCGATTTTACCGAAAAAACACAAGATTATTACAAAGGTCACCGCGTGCGGGATTGCGACGACGTTTTTGCACGCCTTCCCCAACACGCGGAGTGCACCGCCAAAGGGACGAGCATCTTAGATGATCGTCGCATTCCGGCTTTCGGCCGATGGAGATCGCAAATTCGCCGACCTGACCCGAACGGCTTAGTCCGGCTTCGTCGGCTGCGTCTCGTTCCAAGAAGACAAAGGCGGTCGGCTGTGTCGGCTGCCTCTCGTTCGAAGAAGACAACATTCTTACCACGTCCTGGTCGTAGACGGAGCGCGCACAATGGGATCTTGGATGAGCGTTTGGTGCGTGCAGACTTGTGTGATTGTGCAGACGTGTGTGTGTACACGTGTGTGTGTGTACACGTGTGTGTGTGTGCGTTAGGCGTGTGTGGAGCGAGCCATGGATGTGTGCGGGGGATGTCTACGTCTGGGATCTGTGCCCACGATGCAGCCCGTCACAGCTCACACGCGCTCATCAATACGCGCGCGTGTGTGTGCGTGTGTGTGTACACGTGTGTGTGTGCGTGTGTGTGTACACGTGTGAGTGTGCGTGTGTGTGTGTACACACGTGTGTGTGTGTGTGTACATGCGTGTGTGTGTGCGTGTGTGTACTCGTGTGTGTGTGTACACGTGTGTGTGTACACGTATGTGTGTGTGCGTGTGTGCGTGTACACGTGTGTGCGTGTACACGTGTGTGTGTGTACACGCGTGTGTGTACACGCGTGTGTGTACACGCGTGTGTGTGTACACGCGTGTGTGTGTGCGTGTGTGTACTCGTGTGTGTGTGTGTGTGTACACGTATGTGTGTGCGTGTGTGTGTGTGTACACGTGTGTGTGTGTGTGTACACGTGTGTGTGTGTGTGTACACGCGTGTGTGTGTGTGTGTACACGTGTGTGTGTGTGTGTGTACACGTATGTGTGTGCGTGTGTGTGTGTGTACACGTGTGTGTGTGTGTGTACACGCGCGTCTGGGGTGCGTGTGGGTAGAGCGCGTGGGGAGCGGTGGCGCAGCGGTTAGCGCGCTGCGCTAGGGACACCCCCCCTCCGCCTACGAAGCCGAGTTCGATCCCTGCTCACGGCCACCCACCACCAGTGCCGATTATCCTGAACCGGTCTCCCCTAGGTCAACTCAGCCTCAAACGAGTAACCCGGTTCGGTGTTTAAATAGTGATTGAGCACCCCGCCCCCCCAGCATCCGGCCTGACCCTGAGCCTCTTTTCTTGACACGGAGAATTTCGACGTTTCGCGGCCACCCCCTTGAACTCTGAGTCCCTGCGGTGGGGTTCTCAAAGCTTCACGCCTCGCCCCCCAAACGATGTCCTCATTTCTCTACCCCCCCCCCACCTTGTGTGCAGATATATGCATGCAAGCATACACACCCTACATCCTATAGAGTCAGTAGTACTGACTCTACATTAGTATCTACTGACTCTACAGTAGTATCTACTGACTCTATAGTAGTATCTACTGACTCTATAGTAGTATCTACTGACTCTATAGTAGTATCTACTGACTCTACAGTAGTATCTACTGACTCTACAGTAGTATCTACTGACTCTACAGTAGTATCTACTGACTCTATAGTAGTATCTACTGACTCTACAGTAGTATGTACTGACTCTATAGTAGTATCTACTGACTCTATAGTAGTATCTACTGACTCTACAGTAGTATCTACTGACTCTACAGTAGTATCTACTGACTCTATAGTAGTATCTACTGACTCTATAGTAGTATCTACTGACTCTACAGTAGTATCTACTGACTCTATAGTAGTATCTACTGACTCTATTGTAGTATCTACTGACTCTACAGTAGTATCTACTGACTCTATAGTAGTATCTACTGACTCTATAGTAGTATCTACTGACTCTACAGTAGTATCTACTGACTCTATAGTAGTATCTACTGACTCTATTGTAGTATCTACTGACTCTACAGTAGTATCTACTGACTCTATAGTAGTATCTACTGACTCTATAGTAGTATCTACTGACTCTACAGTAGTATCTACTGACTCTATTGTAGTATCTACTGACTCTACAGTAGTATCTAATGACTCTATAGTAGTATCTACTGACTCTATAGTAGTATCTACTGACTCTATAGTAGTATCTACTGACTCTATTGTAGTATCTAATGACTCTATAGTAGTATCTACTGACTCTATAGTAGTATCTACTGACTCTACAGTAGTATCTACTGACTCTATTGTAGTATCTACTGACTCTACAGTAGTATCTACTGACTCTACAGTAGTATCTACTGACTCTATAGTATTATCTACTGACTCTACAGTAGTATCTGATGACTCTATAGTAGTATCTACTGACTCTATAGTAGTATCTACTGACTCTACAGTAGTATCTGACTCTATTGTAGTATCTACTGACTCTGCAGTAGTATCTACTGACTCTATTGTTTGTGTAGTGATCTATGTTGGGTCACTACGGCGTTTAGCGCTAGCTACTGATAGAAGCGTGGAACTGCAAGTCTTAGAACCTCTCTCTGGCACCAGAGTATCTACCGCATGGAAGGGGGTCCTCAGGGGCATGGTTCTGGTGACTGTCAGACAGTGGCGGCTCCTGCAAAATCTCTCAGGGGGGGGCAAATGTCTGGATGATTGATAAGGATAAGGTCCACCCATGCAAAGGATAAATTAACAGTTTAAGCATGTCAAGGCAACTTCACTTCTTTAATATTAATGGAAAATAAAGTGACTCTTACAATACATCTTGTTTGTTTCTATACTCACTATTAATACAATCCACTCATGTTTCTTTTCTTAAAGATTCCACTAGGTGGCGACAAATAATTTTGTTGGATGAAACGTGCTTACGTATGATGACGTAAGCACGTTAGTGCGAGCCCTCCCGGAAGCCATGGAGAATGCATTGCAGCGCCCCCCGTTCGAAAAAAAACATCTTTGAATGTAAGTCTATGGGACCACTCTGGGCGATTCTCAGCCGGAGTGAAATCGCCCAAAAAGAGGCGGTACTCCACAGAACGTAGCATGACGCTGATTGGACTATATCCAGAGGCACAGTGACGGCTAGCGTGACTCTGTGGTTGAATGATATTGGTGGTGCGTCGCCCAATCGCCCTAATGAAGAAACCGCCCCTGCTGTCAGAGAGAGGGCAGTTGAGGACGTGGTAGTCTGGTTGAACCCGAGAGGGCACGTGACCAGGACAGGCTAAGAATGTGGCCCAAAGGTGGCGAGAGGGACACGTGGTGTATGGCCCAGAACCTTCTGGGAGGATTCAGAAGAGGGCGGAGCCAGGCCACGCTCAGGGGCATAAAAGGGAGGTCCCGAGATCCGATCGGGGCTGTCTTCTGGAATGGAACCTCGCCTTGCTACGGTCTTCACGCTCGGCATTGTGGGTCAGGGGCAGTGTGTTAACTGACCCGGTTATATAGTAACCCCGTGGTGGTTACCACTATATAGTTATCCCGTTGTACGTTTATATAGTTACCCCGTTGTGGTGAGAGAATAAACGTGTTGCCTCCTAAGTCAAGTGTGCGTCTCAAATGAAACCACTACATATGTAGAGGTAGGTATAAATGGCTAAAAAATTAAATAAAAACGGGAGGGTCGACAAATTTTGGAAACCTGTTTCGATCAACTTTTTACCCAGAAATAAAATATTTAATTGCCTCGGCCAGTTTGCATTATTTGGTAGCCTGGGGTACCGCCATAAGGATCATCTGTGAAACAGGAACTTTATAGCTCATCGGATTCCTCCAGTATAAATATTAAGATTCTGATATATTTTAAAATAATAATTGACAGCTTATCATCAGTCCAGTGCTCGTTAAAAGTGTCGCCATGCTGTTGGTCAGGAGGGTTTGTTTGACCATACTTCACCACAGCTGTTCATTGCAGGTTGATGAATGGAGAGGCCCAAGAATGGCTCTGACATCAGGTCGGCACTGATGTTAGTCGTGGCCGGGAATCGAACTCAGGTGGCCGGGTTCACAGTGTTTGTATGTGTGTGTGTTGAACTTCTTTCGCACCGTACGTAGCCAACCCGTGCTAATCGGAGGTGCGGGGGAAGGACAACAAACTAAACACAAAAAGCGGCTCTAAAGAAATTAGTTTTTAATCTAGACGATTTAAAAGTGCTTTCTAATATCGGAAGAGCGTTCCAGACGGACGCAGAAGCGCATCTGAAAGTGGCACGGGTGAACCGCCGCTCAGTGTGTCACCGATGCATATGAATCCACGTACACAATTCCACACTTTCCAAAATGGAATTTTAATCAAGTGTAAAGTTAACCGATGTGTACACTTCCACAAATACACGAATCACTTGAGTTAACGCAAGACTTCTGAAATTTCATCACCATTTTATCCAGCACGCGTGGATCAGTAACACGGATGCTTTACTAAGAAGAGGCGAATGCGTAAAAGATAAACGATTGTAAATTGGGCGCCGCGATGGTGAGGTGTTGACTACCTCGCCTGGTACGCAGGAGGTCGTGGGTTCGATCCCGACCCTGACGCCTGCTGCTGTGTATTTGGAGTCTGATTCTCTATCATCATCACGGTAGCTAGGAGATGTTAACTACCTCGCCTGGTACGCAGGAGGTCGTGGGTTTGAACCCGACCCTGACGCCTGCTGCTGTATATTTGGAGTTTGCGTGTCTCTCTCTTATCATCATCACGGTGGCTAGGAGATGTTAACTACCTCGCCTGGTATACAGGAGGACGTGGGTTCGATCCCGACCCTGACGCCTGCTGCTGTATATTTGGAGTTTGCGTGTTTCTCTCTCTCATCATCATCACGGTGGCTAGGAGATGTTAACTACCTCGCCTGGTATACAGGAGGTCGTGAGTTCGATCTTGACCCTGATGCCTGCTGCTGTATATTTGGAGTTTGCGTGTTTCTCTCATCATCATCATCATCACGGTGGCTAGGAGATGTTAACTCCCTCGCCTGGTACGCAGGAGGTCGTGGGTTCGATCCCGACCCCTGAATATTTGGAGTGAGCTTGTTCTCCCCGTGGTCGCGTGGATTTTTATTCGGGTCCTCCGGTTCTCCCCTCCACATTTCCACGTGATGAGCCACTTTGTTGAGCGATAATTTGCGGCCAGGTCGCTTCTGACAAAGAGCTACATAGCTCGGTGGGGCCTTACCTGGTAAAATAAAACTAGTTCATAGTTTAAATTGCACATCACATGTCTAAACGAATATACACACACACACACTCACGGTCCGTATCGCCTACGCCAATGAAGATGGAACAAAGCAGAGAAGTTACGCAAACAACGGAGAGATGCACCCTTTTGAATATTACACCGAGAGCCGGCAAAACGAGGGACATACGGAAGCGGGGAACAATCGATAATTCGAGAACTCCAGTTGACTGCGAAGAAAAGTACATGGGCCTG
Organism: Lampetra planeri; assembly: GCF_965212315.1. Classification (NCBI taxonomy): domain Eukaryota; kingdom Metazoa; phylum Chordata; class Hyperoartia; order Petromyzontiformes; family Petromyzontidae; genus Lampetra; species Lampetra planeri. The sequence continues at coordinate 5,855,983 of NC_136157.1, forward strand.
GGCTGGACACGATGCACGAAGGAACGGTGGTGTGTTGTCCTTCCACCCGCACCTCCGACTAGCACAGTTGACGATGTACGGTGCAAAAGAAGTTCAACATACGTACATATATAGACTCACACAGAGACCCATAGACTCACACAGAGACCCGTAGACTCACACAGAGACCCATAGACTCACACAGAGACCCATAGACTCACACAGAGACCCACAGACTCACACAGAGACCCATAGACTCACACAGAGACCCTTAGACTCACAGACACCCATAGACTCACACAAAGATCCAGACTCACACAGAGACCCACAGACTCACACAGAGACCCACAGACTCACACAGAGATCCACAGACGCACACAGAGACCCTTAGACTCACACAGAGACCCACAGACTCACACAGAGACCCACAGACGCACACAGAGACCTATAGACAAATCTTCATCGATCGCCAATCCCTGCTTCAAGAAATCTGAGCCACAGCTTTGCTTGTACTGAACCAACGCTCACCAAAAATTTCGCCCTCCCAGTAGGCTGTGCGGCTAGCTGATGGGATGCGTCAAAAGTAACGTCATCTTGTTCCCGTGGAAGGACATGTACGTGAGCGAGTGAGGCGCGTTGTCTGCTTAGTTGCAATCTTGCCTCCTGTGCTGGAGTACAGGCTCGATTCACCAAGCCCCTTGCGTTGGTTTGTTCCCATGTTCTACGTTGGGGAGCGGTGGCGCAACGGTTGGTAGCCGGCTGCGCTGCGAGCCCGGCGACACGAGTTCACGGCCGTCAACATCAGTGCCGATTATCTGAACTACGCCGGTCCCATGAGCATCTGTTTGTCCATACTCTTTGGTTATTTCGGTGAAGTCACGTAGGTAGAAAATAAAATAAATTAAATCACGACGTTTCGATTGCAACGCAAGCAAACATCAACCACAGCAAGACATTTTTTTTGCTGAAGTCTAGATTATCTTCTTCTTGGTTCTTTCGGTAAAGTCACGTAGAATGGAAATAATAAAATACAAAAAATAAAACATTATAAAATAATTATTTTATTTTATCACAATATTTATTTTATTATGTTTGGAATGGAAATAATAAAATAATAAAAATAAAGCATGATTAAGTAATTATTTTATTATGTTTTATACTTATTTTATTATGTTTTATTGTTATTATTTTATTATTTCCATTCTACGTGACTTTACCGAAAGAACCAAGAAGATGAATCCCTGCAGTCACGAAAGCTTTCAATCGAAATCTAGATTATCTGTTTGTCGTAATCATCGCCGCCGGGGCCGGGCGTGGTGCTGGCCACCCACCCCCTCGTGTGCCGTGCCGACCCTCATAGGCGCTACTCGCGAACGGCCCTTGTCAAAGCTGTACGGGGGACCTTTGCCCTGTCTTCGTCTGTGTTGGAAGTTTGTGTTTGGGTTGCCGAGTGGACCACGCGCCGGGAACGGCTGCGCTGGAACAGACGGCGCTATCGCCGAGTGCTGCTCTGACTTCCACGACTGCTCGGACGAGATGATTTTGCACTTCCTGCACAGACACACACACACAAAGACAAAGATCGCCCTATAGCCTCAACAGACTGTGTGGGGCAAGTGCTGTTCGCGCGTAGCGCCGATGAAGGCCGGCAGGGCACACGAGGTGGTGGGTGACCAGCACGGCACTACGCCCAGACACAAACACAAACACCAGAGGTCGCAACCGGGTACCCGTTACCCGTACCCTACCCGATACCTGGCTATCCGTACCCGTACCCTACCTGATACCCGGCTACCCGTACCCGGCCGGGTATGGGTAGCCGTTTGCGACCCTGGTGCGGCCGGGTACGGGTACGGGTACGGGTAGGCCGTGAGTCACTGGTGAGTCACCGTTTGTCACTCATTTCCCAACGTCTTGTCTCTTCTCACAATTCAAGTTCCTAGAATCAACCCACCCGCGCCTGCAACATGGCTTCATCCCAGACGTCGCAATCGGGTACTCGATACCCGTATCCTACCCGTACCTGGCCGGGAATCGGGTAGCCGGGTATCGGGTAGGGTACGGGTACCCGTTTTCGACCCTGGTGCGGCCGGGTACGGGTACGGGTAAGGAATCAAAACCCGTTTGCGACCTCTGACACACACACGGCTGCTGGTGGTGACGCCGCACGTGACCTCTGAACCTCCAGCACCGTGGCGGCGGCGGCGAGGGTTGGCGGACCAACCGCACGGATGTTGCGAAACTCCCTTCCCGTAGGAGTCGAGTGGCATGCTATGGCTGGTCAGGATAAGGCTGTAAAACAGCACGGGATAATAATGTGGGCTAATGTCCATCCGTCCCTTCTGCTTTTATGGCTTTATTTTTGGTGATTTTCGAAAAAAAATTTGGTTTAGCCATGTTTGTTTGTTGTAGTACAGAGTTAGACTGATGGCCTTAATCTAAGTTGCCTTGTGGTTATTGTTGTTTGACTTGCATCCCACTGGGATATTTGCACAGGGTTTGTGTACGGTGATTTTTCTGCAATATTTTGCTGTCTTTCCTTTGATTTTCTGTTTGCACATAGTCACATATTCACTTTAAGATGTTTTCTTTTTCATGTTTTTTTGTTTGTTGCGGTTGCACTCGATTCAAGAGCCGAATGGCTCACAGGGCTATACCTAATAAATGAACTTTGAACTTTTGAACTTTGAACTGTACGGGATAGAGTGTTGCACCCTCGCGTGCGTGGGTCTACTCCGGAGCGCTCAAAGTTTTCCTCCGACGTGCACCAACCACTCATTGGCTGGCTGAAAGCATCTCAACACGTAGAGGACCACAGAGCTCGGACGCAAGCCTGCGGGCCTGCGGCCTCGCTTCTCACCCTTGGTGCTCTCGGTCACCGAGCCACGGCCAGGGCTCCTGCCCGCGGGGGTGCCCCCGTGCGGAGACGACGGCGAGGGTGGCGGCAGCTCCAGTCCCAGTTGCACGGTCGTCACCACCGCAGCCCCCGGCGAGGCTCGCTGGGATCCAACGCCGCTGCTGGTGACGGCGGCGCAGAGGCAGGGAGAATCGCAATCGTTTACTTCGACTGGAGGAGGAATCCGATGGGTTATCAAACGTCTCCAGTAGGGGCACAGGCAGAGGTCGCAATCGGGTACCCGATACCCGTACCCTACCCGATACCCGGCTACCCGTACCCGGCCGGGTACGGGTAGCCGGGTAGCCGTTTGCGACCCTGGTGCGGCCGGGTACGGGTAGGCCGTGAGTCACTGGTGAGTGAAATATCCTCAACGCGTGATGTTGGTTCTCAATATGTAGGGAAAAACCGGAGGGCCCGATGAAAAACAAATCCACGCAACCAACGGAGAGAGACACGCAAACTCCAATACACAGCAGCAGGCGTCAGGGTCAGGATCGTAACCACGACCTCCTGCATACCAGGCGAGCGAGATAACATCTCCTGGCCACCGTGATGATGATGATGAGAGAGACACGCAAACTCCAAATATACAGCACGTAGAGCGGGGGGGGGGGGGGAGAGTGGCGATTGAGGTTTAACATGCCATTAACATGTCATTAACATGTCATTAACATGGTTAATCACATCTTTCCAATGATTGCTCAATTTGAATCCATCTTATGTCTGTGTTTGTATATCTGTATGGCTAAGGGAGACCCGGGACCGGTTCAAATAATCGTCACCAGTGGTGGCCGTGAGCGGTAATCGAACCTTGGTTGCCAGGTTCGTAGCGCAGCGTAGTGCGCTAACCACTACACCCACCCACCTCCTCACTGTACCCTGCCGGCCTTCATAGGTGCTCAATAACAGCACTTGCCCCAACAGCCTGTTAAAGCTATACGGGGGGCATCTACGCCACGTATATATATCAAATGATACGTAGAAAACATCGACATTACGGTACCGGACTGATGATGCAGAGGATCTTGCAGAAGATAGTCGTGAGCTCTGCCTGCTGCTGGAAGATGACGATGACGTGGAAGACGATGGTGATGGCAAAGTGATCCCAGCCTGCGGCATTCCCACGAGAGAAAAACACAAACAAACAAAAAGACGTCGCAGCCCGTTAAATCGACGGCCCAGGGTTTGCTCATGAGTACCGCCGCGTCGGTATGGGCGTTTAATACAACAATCATTTTTTGCTGCCAGGGGGCGTCCGTGGAAATGCTGGAACATCTGCACACCTGTCAACCCCTTATCAGTGCCCTACCTTATTACAGACCAATTCAGACCCTATTGGTCACCCCGTGCCCTTATAAATCTCAACGTTCATCCTACAAAATCCCATCACAAGGGAGAAACACAAACAAGTGGATGCTTTGTTGTTGCCTGTACTGAAACGGCTGTACGCCGCATGGAAGTGAACACTCAATTCTCCTGCACAAGAATACGGGTAAACCGTGTGGGTTGACAGGTACGCATCTGTGGAAAGAGCTTCATAGCTCATCGGATTTTTTTCCTCTGGGATAAATAAAGATATCACTGGTCAACACACTTTTTCTGGCATAAGGTATTCCAACGATTTTAAGGTAATTTGCTGGGGTGCTGATTCCAAATCTGGCATCAGTTTTTGTCCATCACATCAGGTTTTTGAGAGATCAAATATTGCTTTTTCAATAAAAACAGAAAATGTATGCCATTGGAACCTCATTTGCCATTAAAAAATATGATACATTTTTTTTACCCTTTTATCTGGCAACAAAACTGACACCTTTTTTTACAAGGAGTCATGTTTGCATTGACCACAATACCTGCAGTCATAATGCAAACAAAAAACACAACTCTGATAACACTGGTCAACACACTTTTTCTGGCATAAGGTATTCCAACGGGTTTAAATGTAATTTTGGGGTGCTGATTCCAAATCTGGCATCAGTTTTTGTCTATCACATCGGGTTGTTGAGATATCAAATATTGCATTTTCAATAAAAACTGCGGAAGAAAAATATTAAATAAATGTGGATATCTACATGAAATGATATTATAAACACACTATCCTAAAAATACAGCACCATATTTTAACACTAAAGCAGTCACTGACTCGCAACAACTTGCAATCATAAGTGACAGAGTTAATTTCGGGTAAAATCAATGAAAATGGGGTATGCCGATAGCATAAAAATGAGATGTGATAGAGCAAATCTGAGATCAGATTTGGAATCGGCACCCTGAAATTAGTCTAAAACAGCTGCAAAAGTCCAGGCCAGATTTTTTTTTTATTGTTGACCAGTGTAATGATCCTGAGAATCAAGAAGTTTACTTCCCCATCGAAAAAAGCCGGTAGAGCCAAGACGCTCTTCATCAAGGGGGGCCGGCTCAGCCGGCAGACATCATAAAACATTCCACAATTGCAGATTTCAAAGAACAGATTTCATTTAAAAAATGTACAATTACGTTGTTAAAGGACATTAACACTTGAACGTTTAGTGATGACAGAATGGAGATGCTAAGAGATGAAAAACTTGGCTATTGCCATGGCCCAGATTTGGTAAATTACTTGCGAAGTCAATTCATTTGGAAATGTACATATGTACATTGAACTTCTTTTGCACCATACGTAGCCAACTGTGCAAATCAGAGGTGCGGAGGAAGGATAACAAACTATGGGTCTCTGTGTGAGTCTATGTGTCTCTGTGTGAGTCTATGGGTCTCTGTGTGGGTCTATGGGTCTCTGTGTGAGTCTATGGGTCTCTGTGTGAGTCTATGTGTGTGTGTGAGTCTATGGGTCTCTGTGTGAGTCTATGGGTCTCTGTGTGAGTCTATGGGTCTCTGTGTGAGTCTATGTGTCTCTGTGCGAGTCTATGTGTCTCTGTGTGAGTCTATGAATCTCTGTGTGAGTCTATGAATCTCTGTGCGAGTCTATGGGTCTCTGTGTGAGTCTATGTGTCTCTGTGTGAGTCTATGAATCTCTGTGTGAGTCTATGGGTCTCTGTGTGAGTCTATGGGTCTCTGTGGGAGTCGATGGGTTCCTGTGTGAGTCTATGGGCCTCTGTGTGAGTCTATGGGTCTCTGTATGAGTCTATGGGTCTCTGTGTGGGTCTATGGGTCTCTGTGTGAGTCTATGGGTCTCTGTGTGAGTCTATGGGTCTCTGTGTGAGTCTATGTGTCTCTGTGTGAGTCTATGAATCTCTGTGTGAGTCTATGGGTCTCTGTGTGAGTCTATGGGTCTCTGTGTGAGTCTATGGGTCTCTGTGTGAGTCTATGGGTCTCTGTGTGGGTCTATGGGTCTCTGTGTGAGTCTATGTATCTCTGTGTGAGTCTATGGGCCTCTGTGTGAGTCTATGTGTCTCTGTGTGAGTCTATGTGTCTCTGTGCGAGTCTATGTGTCTCTGTGTGGGTCTATGGGTCTCTGTGTGAGTCTATGTGTCTCTGTGTGAGTCTATGTGTCTCTGTGTGAGTCTATGTGTCTCTGTGTGAGTCTATGGGTTTCTGTGCGAGTCTATGGGTCTCTGTGCGGGTCTATGGGTCTCTGTGCGAGTCTATGGGTCTCTGTGAGTCTATGAATCTCTGTGTGAATCTATGGGTCTCTGTGTGAGTCTATGGGTCTCTGTGTGGGTCTATGAGTCTCTGTGTGAGTCTATGGGTCTCTGTGTGGGTCTATGTGTCTCTGTGTGAGTCTATGTGTGTGTGTGAGTCTATGGGTCTCTGTGTGAGTCTATGGGTCTCTGTGTGAGTCTATGTGTCTCTGTGCGAGTCTATGTGTCTCTGTGTGAGTCTATGAATCTCTGTGTGAGTCTATGAATCTCTGTGCGAGTCTATGAATCTCTGTGTGAGTCTATGTGTCTCTGTGTGAGTCTATGTGTCTCTGTGCGAGTCTATGAATCTCTGTGTGAGTCTATGAATCTCTGTGTGAGTCTATGAATCTCTGTGCGAGTCTATGAATCTCTGTGTGAGTCTATGAATCTCTGCGTGAGTCTATGTGTCTCTGTGCGAGTCTATGAATCTCTGTGCGAGTCTCTGTGTGTATGGATGTTGAACTTCCTTCGCACCGTACGCAGCCCTACCCTGCTCATCGGAGCTGCGGGGGCTGGGTAAGGACAACAAACTAATCACGCGCGCAACGCAAAAACAACTCTGACGCAGCGGCGCGACCTGCTGGAAGAACACGTTCACGTCTTCGGCGAGCTCGGGGCTCTGGCCCAGGCTGTCGGACAGCAGGCGCGTCACGGCGCGTCCAAAGTCGCGGAGCTCGCGCAGAGCGACGTCCCTCTCGGCGAGAGTCGCCTCGCGGCTCTTGGCGGCCGCACGCAGCTCGCGGGACAGCTTGGAGCACTGCAGGCCGGCGCGGAGAGAGACGGGGGGTCGGGGGGAACGGCGAAGAGCGCGCGACCAGGCTTCAGCGGTGGCGGTGGCGTCGTCAGTCTCAGCAGTAGCATCATCATGGTCATCATCAGTCTCAGCAGTAGCATCATCATCAGGGTCATCAGTATCTCTCATCATCAGGGTCATCAGTATCATCATCAGTCTCAGCAGTAGCATCATCATCAGGGTCATCATCAGTCTCAGCAGTAGCATCATGATCAGGGTCATCAGCATCATCATCAGTCTCAGCAGTAGCATCATGATCAGGGTCATCAGCATCATCATCAGGTTCATCATCAGTCTCAGCAGTAGCATCATGATCAGGGTCATCAGGGTCATCATCAGTCTCAGCAGTCGCATCATGATCAGGCTCATCAGCATCATCATCAGGGTCATCATCAACCTCAGCAGTAGCATCATGATCAGGGTCATCAGTATCATCATCATCAGGTTCATCATCAGTCTCAGCAGTAGCATCATTATCAGTCTCAACAGTAGCATCAGCATAATCATGGTCAGCAGTAACATCATCATCATGGTCAGCAGTAGCATCATCATCAGGGTCATCAGTATCATCATCAGTCTCAGCAGTAGCATCATGATCAGGGTCATCAATATCATCATCAGTCTCAGCAGTAGCATCATGATCAGAGTCATCATCAGGGTTATCATCAGTCTCAGCAGTCGCATCATGATCAGGGTCATAAATATCATCATCAGTCTCAACAGTAGCATCATGATCAGGGTCATCAATATCATCATCAGTCTCAGCAGTAGCATCATTACCAGTCTTAGCAGTAGCATCATTAACACATTCCTGCGGAGGGAGCTGGTAGGAACGTTGGGTTGCTCGGTCAATGGCCAGGGTCAACGGCAGTGTGGTGTATTCCGCAAATATGCCCGACTGTGAGAGCGGGCACAAGCCGGCGTGAGTAGGTTAAACGTTGAGTTTTATAAGGGCACCACGGGGTGACCAGCCCCTCGGGTAGGGTACGGGTATCGGGTACCCGATTGCGACCTCTGGGATGAAGCCATGTTGCAGGCGCGGGTGGGTTGATTCTAGGAATTTGAATTTTGAGAAGAGACAAGACGTTGGGAAATGAGTGACAAACGGTGACTCACCGGTGACTCACGGCCTACCCGTACCCGTACCCGGCCGCACCAGGGTCGCAAACGGGCACCCGTACCCAGCCGGGTACGGGTAGCCAGGTATCGGGTAGGGTACGGGTATCGGGTATCCGGTTGCGACCTCTGACGCGACGGCTCCCCACGGCTAGGAATGGAACAGGGCTTGGCCCGCTCACCTGTTTGTTTCCCCGCTCGATCTTCTCCTGCTGCTCCCTGATCTCCTTCTTCAGCTGCTGCACGCTGCCGCTGTGCCCCTCCAGGTCCCCCTCCTGCGCGTCCCCTTCACTCAGCAGCTCATCCATGCTCTCATTCATCACCTGCGCGACAGGAAGCACGTGCGCGTGCGTGTACGTTGAACTCGCCTACGCACCGCACGTAGCCAGCCGTGTTAATCGGAGGTGCGGCGCGGGGGGGGACAACAAGCTGCACTCAAAAAAAATTAACCCGTAAAAACAAAGTTTTTCACTATAAATCCTTTATATGCGTGGCGGCTAGAGTCCTCTCGTCCTCTGGCTTGAGATGGCTGCCACCTATGGGTCAGATGATTGTCTGCCACCATTAAGCAATTGGTAATTAAATATTTAAAAATTTTCCCTAAAAAGTGTAAAATTTTGGAAACATTTTTTCACGAAAATTAATTGTCACGCACAACGAGTCTGTGTGCAAAATGTCAGCTCGATTGGATAGCGGGAAGTGGCTTAAAAAACGACCGAAAGATTTGCACGGTCGTAAGCAAGCAAGCAAGCAAGCATGCAAGCACGCAAGCAAGCAAGCAAGTGAACTTAATATAAAGGATTTAAAAAGTGTGAATGAATGAGTTTGGCAATCTAGATCAGGGGTGGGGAACCTTTTTTCTGCCAAGGGCCATTTGGATATGAACAAAATGATCAACTTAAAAATTAGCCCGTTATATTTGTACTCTTAGGTTTTTCCGGTAAAGTCTATTATTTTTATTATTATAATTTATTTTTCACCTACGTGACTTTACCGAACAAACCTAAGAGTATGAATCCTTGCAGTCACGAAAGCTTCAAATCTAGAACCGTTATATTTGGTCAAACATTTAATTAACTCACCCCTAATGTCATGGCTGGAACTGCTTCTCTTTGGCGAGGCGCGTGGTGATGTTAGCTGGTATCGATGATGTTGCTGCTACTCGCAACTTCTTTTCCAGGTTTGCTCCGAGATTTATTGAATTGGCAGGGCCACACCAAATGATTTCGCGGGGCCTCATACGGCCCGCGGGCCGGACGTTCCCCACGCCTGATCTAGATGATGATTTAAACGTGGCTTCCTAATATCAGAAGCAAGAGCGTTCAAGACGGCCGTAGAAACGCATCTGGCACCCAAGTTGGCGGTGTGGAAAGAACCAAGCCCTGGCTGCCTTTGTCTCCCTCCAGTGTGTCGATGTGTTTCACAATCCAGCAGGTACTCATTTAAAGGCCCTATCAACTAGGACCGGCGGCTTAGATATCAGGCAATGGATGTATTCGTCATGCCGGCTGAATGGATTCAGTTCATCACCAACATCGTCATCATTTAATCAATTAATATTGATTACTAGGCTCACGCTTCGTTGAATTCGTGCATTCAGGAATCGATTGTGTGCAATTATTGCAAATTTCATGAGGATTATGTGTGAAATGTCACTGTTATGCGACAAGCAGAGGTGAAAAGCTCGGGAAAAATGGTAACGGATAAAAGCAATTACAAATTAAAGGGAGAAAAACAAAAATTAATTCTTCAATGAAATCACAACGGAGAATCGTGGCGATTCCATTGAATCACTAACGGGAAAAATAATTACACATCAAATCATCATCATCATCAAAACTAAACTATTGTGTTTGCCTTCTTGGTTTTCGGTAAAGTCACGTAGAAGGGAAATAATAAAATAATAAAAATAAAACATAATAAAATAAAATTCTCACGACGTTTCGGCCACAACGCAAGCAGCCGTCCTCAGGTGAAGAACAGGTCTGTCGGAAAGACAGCGTCTGAATGACAGACAGCGTCAGACGCTGTCTTTCCGACAGACCTGTTCTTCACCTGAGGACGGCTGCTTGTGTTGTGGCCGAAACGTCGTGAAAATTGTATTTTATTATGTTAAATTTTTATTATTTTATTATTTCCCTTCTACGTGACTTTACCGAAAGAATCAAGAAGATGAATCCCTGCAGTCACGAAAGCTTTATATCGAAATTTATTGTTTTTGTATTTTACCAGGTAAGGCCCACTGAGCTGTATATCTCTCTTTCAGAACCGACGTGGCCATCACCAATGATAGCTCAACGAAGTGGCGTATCATCACGTGGCAATCTATAGCAGCAGACAGATACTCTAAACGCGAGACGTCGATTCTAAATGTGGAGGGAAAAACCGTAGGACCCTGAGAAAAAATCCACGCGACCACGGGCAGAACAAATATACAGCAGCAGGCGTCAGGGTCGGGATCGAACCCACGATCTCCTGTATACCAGGCGAGGTAGTCAACATCTCCTAGCCACCGTGATGATAATGATGATGATGAGAGAGAGACACGCAAACTCCAAATATACAGCAGCAGGCGTCAGGGTCGGGATCGAACCCACGATCTCCTGTATACCAGGCGAGGTAGTCAACATCTCCTAGCCACCGTGATGATAAGAGAGAGAGACACGCAAACTCCAAATATACAGCAGCAGGCGTCAGGATCGGGATCGAACCCACGACCTCCTGCATACCAGGCGAGGTAGTCAACATCTCCTAGCCACCGTGATGATAAGAGAGAGAGACACGCAAACTCCAAATATACAGCAGCAGGCGTCAGGATCGGGATCGAACCCACGGCCTCCTGTATACCAGGCGAGGTAGTCAACATCTCCTAGCCACCGTGGCGCCCTTGATGATGATGATGATGATCAAGATCATTGTCCTCAACGGCATGTCTCTGAGGTCGAACAAAAACAAGGATCACCGTTTCGTAGGCCCCCTTTGGAAATCCAACCTCAGGACCTCACCCTGGTGTAGGATGCCCCCTTCTCACGCGGGCCGAGCCAGCGGTCGGCTGAACCTAGCCGACGGCTGCCCCCTTACGAGCCGTGACCCAATCACCGATGGTGCAGATGTTAGACGATCAAAGAGGAAAAAAAAAGGGGGGGGGGGGGCGATTCACACGACTGAACTCATTTCTTGAGAACTGCTTTTTGAGTTCAGTTTGCTGACCTTCACCCGCACCTCCGATTAGCACGGTCGGCAAACGTACGGTGCGAGAGAAGTTTAACCTGCATGAGTACAATGGGACTACTCGCTCGCTGTGGATCGCTTGCCGATGGATCGACACGGCGGCGATTTAACCCGCGACGATTCGACGGTTCTCACGTGGCTGTCGGATCATCCGTGAGCAGAATCGATACAACAGACACCTCGATTGGGGCTACACAAGGCCGTACGTGGGCAGAGACATGCCCCTTACGGGCAACGCCATGCCCACTATCTTCCATACATGGGCTGATCTGTGCAGGAAGACAAAGAACGTTATCACGAAACGGCGCTCTACACGCCGTGTCTGTGTACATGTGTGTGCGTGCAGATTTGGGTGTACACTTGCGTATGTATTTGTGTAATGTTGCGTAGATGTGCGTGTGTGTGTGCGTTCGTGTGTATCCGTGGGGAGCGGTGGTGTAGTGGTTAGCACGCTACGCTATGAACCCGGCCACCCGAGTTCGATTCCCGCTCACGGCCAACACCAGTGACGATTATCTGAACCGGTCTTGGTCCTCCCCTAGATCGACTCAGCCTGAGTACCTGGTGCGGTGTGTAAACATCACCACCGGGGAGACAAAGGCGGTCGGGCGTGGTGCTGGCCACCCACCCCCTCGTGTGCCGTTGCGCCTTCACAGGCGCTCGCTAACAGTACTTGCCCCTACAGCCTGTCACGGCTACACGGGGGATCTTTATCAGTGTGCGTGCGTGCGTGCTCATCGCATCACCGCGCCCTCACCTGCAGGTCGTGCTGCAGCTCGCGGACTTGCCGCCTCTTAAACTTGAGCTTCTCCTCCAGCGATCGCTTCTGCTCCTCCAGACGCAGCCTCTCCTCGTGCTCGGCGCCTGCGTGAGCGCACGGTACGCACGGCGGGGGAGAGGGGGAGAGGGGGGAAGTGGGGGGGGTAGAGAGACCCCTCGGTGCTGTGTAGGCTACAGCAGTCGCCCGTGGCGCTGTGCGGGCTCCGCCTGCAGCGACGCAACTTTTGCTCGCCGATTCAAACTCGTGTTGACGCTCGCCGCGCGAGCACCGGACCGTCTGCCTTAGCTTGTGCCGTACGTACCGCTGTGCGTGTCCCGTGCCGTACGTACCACTGTGCGTGCACCACTGTCACCACTGTGTGTGCACCACTGTCACCACTGTGTGTGCACCACTGTCACCACTGTGTGTGCACCACTGTCACCACTGTGTACACACCACTGTGCGTGCACCACTGTCACCACTGTGTGTGCACCACTGTCACCACTGTGTGTGCACCACTGTCACCACTGTGTACACACCACTGTGTGTGCACCGCTGTCACCACTGTGTGTGCACCACTGTCACCACTGTGTGTGCACCACTGTCACCACTGTGTACACACCACTGTGTGTGCACCACTGTCACCACTGTGTGTGCACCACTGTCACCACTGTGTACACACCACTGTGTGTGCACCGCTGTCACCACTGTGTGTGCACCACTGTCACCACTGTGTGTGCACCACTGTCACCACTGTGTACACACCACTGTGCGTGCACCACTGTCACCACTGTGTGTGCACCACTGTCACCACTGTGTGTGCACCACTGTCACCACTGTGTACACACCACTGTGTGTGCACCGCTGTCACCACTGTGTGTGCACCACTGTCACCACTGTGTGTGCACCACTGTCACCACTGTGTACACACCACTGTGTGTGCACCACTGTCACCACTGTGTGTGCACCACTGTCACCACTGTGTACACACCACTGTGTGTGCACCGCTGTCACCACTGTGTGTGCACCACTGTCACCACTGTGTGTGCACCACTGTCACCACTGTGTACACACCACTGTGTGTGCACCACTGTCACCACTGTGTGTGCACCACTGTGTGTGCATCGCTGTGTGTGCACCACTGTCACCACTGTGTGTGCACCGCTGTGTGTGCACCGCTGTGTGTGCACCGCTGTGTGTGCACCGCTGTCACCACTGTGTACACACCACTGTGTACACACCACTGTGTACACACCACCGTGTACACACCACTGTGTACACACCACCGTGTACACACCACCGTGTACACACCACCGTGTACACACCACTGTGTACACACCACCGTGTACACACCACCGTGTACACACCACCGTGTACACACCACTGTGTACACACCACCGTGTACACACCACTGTGTACACACCACCGTGTACACACCACCGTGTACACACCACCGTGTACACACCACTGTGTACACAGCACTGTGTACACACCACCGTGTACACACCACCGTGTACACACCACCGTGTACACACCACCGTGTACACACCACTGTGTACACACCACTGTGCACACAGTGGTGTGTACACACCACCGTGTACACACCACCGTGTACACAGCACTGTGTACACACCACCGTGTACACACCACCGTGTACACACCACCGTGTACACACCACCGTGTACACACCACTGTGTACACACCACTGTGCACACAGTGGTGTGTACACACCACCGTGTACACACCACCGTGTACACAGCACTGTGTACACACCACCGTGTACACACCACCGTGTACACACCACCGTGTACACACCACCGTGTACACACCACCGTGTACACACCACCGTGTACACACCACCGTGTACACACCACCGTGTACACACCACCGTGTACACACCACTGTCACCCCTGTGTACGTACCGCCCTGCGGGACCTTGCTGTGAGACCGGCGCAGCGCCGCGTTGCGCCCGTTCACCACCTGCACCGTGTTCTCCATGGCGCGGATCTCCTTCTCGGCGCGGCGGATTCTGGCATCGAGCTCGTCTCCCTGCTTCTGCATCTCCTCCTTCTCCTGGGCGGCCTGGGCACCCGAGGAAAAGCGACCGTGTCAACGACACCGCGACCGTGCTCCCCTACCCCTCACTCCACGAGCATTTCATCGTGTCCAGGGGTCCGCATGTGGCTCTTTAAAGGACTGCAGTGAGGCTCTTGAAATAAAATACCAAAAAAAAAGAAAAAAAAATGGCTCTTCTTGTTATTTCGATTGCCAACCTCTGACCAAGAAGTTCAACATACATACCTGTATTTACACCATTGGAACCTCATTTGCCAGAAGAAAAAATATGATAATCCTCTTTCGCACCGTACGCAGCCAGCCGTGCTCATGGGAGGCGCGGGGACGCACGCGCGTACCCTCCGACCCGCACGCACACGGGCCCGGCACTCACCTTGATCACATAGTAAGCCTGCGATTTATCCTCATCGCCCTCCGGGGGGGCCATGGCGACCGTCAAGATCTCGTACCTCTTGCGCATTTTGTCGACCTTCGAGAGCCTCTCGTGGAGCTCAGCGCTGGAAACAATCGCGACACAACAACAATAACATCAACAACAACAGCAACAACAACAGCAACAACAACAACAACAGCATTTTTCGATTTAAAGCTTTCGTGACTGCAGGGATTCATCTTCTTGGTTCTTTCGGTAAAGTCTTCAGACTCTGTCTACTTGACGGACCTGTTCTCCACCTGAGGACGGCTGCTTGCGTTGTGGCCGAAACGTCGTGAGAATTGTTTTATTATGTTTTATTTTTATTATTTTATTACTTCCCTTCTACGTGACTTTACCGAAAGAACCAAGAAGACAACAACAACGCAACAACATCAGGCGGGCGACGCAGGGCGCTTTAGGCTGCTGCGATGTTGGGGAATGGCAACCGGTAAGCAACAAAAATAAAAACCCAACACCTGATTCTATTCTTGTGCACGATGATGGCAGCAGCAGCAATGCGGTTCAGGAGCGCCACAGTGGTGAGATGTTAACGTCCTCGACTGGTGCGCAGGAGGTCGTGGGTTCGATCCCGACCCTGACGCCTGCTGCTGTATATTTGGAGTTTGCATTGCCCATAGACTAACATTGCCCATAGACTAACACTGCCCATAAACTAACATTGCCCATAGACTAACACTGCCCATAAACTAACACTGCCCATAAACTAACATTGCCCATAGACTAACATTGCCCATAGACTAACACTGCCCATAAACTAACATTGCCCATAGACTAACACTGCCCATAGACTAACATTGCCCATAGACTAACATTGCACTTAGACTAACATTGCCCATAGACTAACATTGCCCATTGACTAACACTGCCCATAGACTAACATTGCCCATAGACTACCATTGCCCATAGACTAACACTGCCCATAAACTAACATTGCACTTAGACTAACATTGCCCATAGACTAACACTGCCCATAGACTAACATTGCCCATAGACTAACATTGCACTTAGACTAACATTGCCCATAGACTAACATTGCCCATAGACTAACATTGCCCATAGACTAACATTGCCCATAGACTAACATTGCCCATAGACTAACATTGCCCATAGACTAACATTGCCCATAGACTAACATTGCACATAGACTAACACTGCCCATAGACTAACACTGCCCATAGACTAACATTGCCCATAGACTAACATTGCCCATAGACTAACATTGCACATAGACTAACACTGCCCATAGACTAACATTGCCCATAGACTAACACTACCCATAGACTAACATTGCCCATAGACTAACATTGCCCATAGACTAACACTACCCATAGACTAACATTGCCCATAGACTAACATTGCCCATAGACTAACACTGCCCATAGACTAACATTGCCCATAGACTAACATTGCCCATAGACTAACATTGCTCATAGACTAACATTGCACATAGACTAACATTGCCCATAGACTAACACTGCCCATAGACTAACATTGCCCATAGACTAACATTGCCCATAGACTAACATTGCCCATAGACTAACACTGCCCATAGACTAACATTGCTCATAGACTAACATTGCCCATAGACTAACATTGCCCATAGACTAACACTGCCCATAGACTAACATTGCCCATAGACTAACATTGCCCATAGACTAACATTGCCCATAGACTAACATTGCTCATAGACTAACATTGCCCATAGACTAACATTGCCCATAGACTAACACTACCCATAGACTAACATTGCCCATAGACTAACATTGCACATAGACTAACATTGCACATAGACTAACACTGCCCATAGACTAACATTGCCCATAGACTAACATTGCCCATAGACTAACACTGCCCATAGACTAACATTGCCCATAGACTAACATTGCCCATAGACTAACACTGCCCATAGACTAACATTGCCCATAGACTAACATTGCCCATAGACTAACATTGCACATAGACTAACATTGCACATAGACTAACACTGCCCATAGACTAACATTGCCAATAGACTAACACTACCCATAGACTAACATTGCCCATAGACTAACACTACCCATAGACTAACATTGCCCATAGACTAACATTGCCCATAGACTAACATTGCCCATAGACTAACACTGCCCATAGACTAACATTGCCCATAGACTAACATTGCCCATAAACTAACACTGCCCACAGACTAACATCGCCCATAGACTAACATTGCCCATAGACTAACATTGCCCATAGACTAACACTACCCATAGACTAACATTACCCATAGACTAACACTGCCCATAGATTAACACTGCCCATAGACTAACACTGCCCATAGACTAACACTGCCCATAGACTAACACTACCCATAGACTAACATCACCCATAGACTAACACTACCCATAGACGAACGTTGCCCATAGACTGACATTGCCCATAGACTAACACTACCCACAGACTAACATTGCCCATAGACTCACACTACCCATAGACTAACACTGCCCATAGACTAACACTGCCAATAGACTAACACTACCTATAGACTAACACTACCCATAGACTAACACTCCCCATAGACTAGCATTGCCCACAGACTAACACTACCCACAGACTAAGACTGCTATTCCCAGGCTAACTAATATCGCTCAAGACTACCATTGACCAAGCTGAGAGATTACCAAAGACAGGGCAAACGCAATATTAAAATAAACATCAACCCTGCGCTCCCAGCATGGCGCGGACACCAAACCTGATAAATTATTACGCTTCAATGTATTTCAAGGGCCAAGGGGAAACGTTCAAGGCCCAACGCAGATTTGCGTGAGTGACCTTGCCGACGCCGTGATGTTTTGTTCCTTTTCAAGTGCGGTGCGGTGCACTTGAAACATTCGAGGCGTTAATCTTTGCGAGGAAAAGCACTCTCTGGCTTTCTGTCATTATCACATCTCCGGCTGTGTGTGAATGCGCTTTTGTGCATGTCTGTCACTCTAACTCTCTGCGTGCGCTCGTATCTAAATGTGCACATTTTTCCGCGTGTGCGTCTTTGTTTTTGCACGTCTGTCTGTGTGCGTGCGCGTAGGGGAGTTTGTGGGAAGCGGTGGCATAGCGGTGAGCGCGCTGCGCTACGAACCCGGTCACCGAGTTCGATTCCCGCTCACGGCCAACACCGGTGACGTTTATCTGAACCGGTCCTGGGCCTCCCCTAGGTCGACTCAGCCTCAAATTAGTATCTCGTACAGTGTGCAAACATCGACGCTGGGGAGAGAAAGGTGGCCGGGGCGTGGTGTTGGCCACCCACCCCCTCGTGTGCCGTGGCGGCCTTCATAGGTGCTGCTCGCTAACAGCCCGTGTCTTTTGCACGTGTGTGTGCGTGTGTGTGCGCGTGTGTTGCCGGTGGGCACAGGTGGTGCATCAGCCAGTCATCTCGGTCATCTCGGTCAGTCGACCCGTGGCAACTGGGTCTGCCCCGTGACCTCCTGCCATCGGGCGTTCGACACTTCACGTGGTAGCCTCAAGGTGCACATGGCCTGGCACAAGCGTCGTGGTGACGTCACCGCCACTTAGTGGCGAATGGCTGTTGTTGTTGTTGTTGCCAGTGCCCGCGCCCCCACCTCAGCGCCTGCCTCTCCTGCTGCAGGCCGCGCTCCAGAGTCAGCAGCTCGTGCTTGCGAGCGTCGTTCTCCAGCGAGCGCTCCTTCAGCGCCGTCTGCAGCGCCTGCTGCCGCTTCTCCAGCGAGAGGACCCCGTCGGCGCTCGCGGCCACCAGCGCCCGCACGCGCCGGCACTCCAGCTTCAGCAGGCTCTCCTCCACCAGCAGCTCCTACGCAGACACAGATGCCCCCACAGCCACCCCCCCCAGTAGCCTTGTAAGAGACTCAGTATAACATCAGTAAATATTACATTTCGATTTAAAGCTTTCGCGACCGCAGGGATTCATCTTCTTGGTTCTTTCGGTAAAGTCACGTAGAAGGGAAGTAATAAAATAATAAAAATAAAACGTAATAAAATAATTCTCACGACGTTTCGGCCACAACGCAAGCAGCCGTCCTCAGGTGAAGAACAGGTCTGTCGGAAAGACAGCGTCTGAAATCAATCAGTAAAATTTCTTCATCGGAATGTGTATTCATGCCGGAGGAATCCGATGGGCTATGAAGCTTCTTTTCGCGCAGAAGTCCAGGTAGGGGCGCTAATCGAATCGGAGCTAAAGAGGGGTCGTTGATACCATTATATATATGGAGATGCGTTCCCGACAGCATAATATCTCACCATTGGAACCTCATTTTCCAGTAAAAAATATGATAATTGTTTTTTTTACCCTTCTATCTGGCATATTTGGCATCATCTGTTCCAACACCATGTGAGACTAGGCTCTAAGGAAAGCTGTCTCGGGTGTGGACCAATCAACTTCAAGGACAGTGCATACATTATCAGAGTTGTGTTTTTTGTTTGCATTACGACTGCAGGTATTGTGGTCTATGCAAACATGACTCCTCGTAAAAAAGGTGTCAGTTTTGTTGCCAGATAGAAGGGTAAAAAAATAATTATCAGCGTAATATCTTTCGTATGAGCAATGTTTGAGGGCTGTGCCGGCCTTCACAGGTGTTACTCGCTAACAGCACTTGCCCCAACGGTCTGCTCAGGCTATACGGGGGATCTTTGTCTTTGTGGAATCAAACCTGCTTGGCGTTCGTGATTTTCTTCATTTCCTTCTCGGCTGAACTGTTCTCCAGGTCCAGCTGCTCAATCTTGCTCGTGAGTTCCGCCTTTTCAGCAGACGAGCGTTCCAGGTCTCTCCGAGTGTGCCTTATGTCATCCTGCGCACGCACGCACGCACACACACACAAAGATCCCCTGTGTTAGCCTCCCATTAGCACGGTTGGCTATGTAAGGCGCGAACGAAATTCAACATACATACACATTCTAGATTTGAAGCTTTCGTGACCGCAAGGATTCATATTTTTAGGTTTTTTCGGTAAAGTCGCGTAGGTAAAAATAATAATTAAAAGTAAAATAAAATAAAAATCACGACGTTTCGGAGGCAACACAAGCTTCCGTCTTCAGGTGGAACCGTCACAGCACGATAGCTGTATCAAGTGAGAGATGTATCAAGTGACAGCTGTATCAAGTGATACAGCTATCGTGCTGTGACGGTTCCACCTGAAGACGGAAGCTTGTGTTGCCTCCGAAACGTCGTGATTTTCATTTTATTTTTATTTTACTTTCATTAATTTTAATAAAACATTTTTTTTACCTACATGACTTTACCGAAAAAACCTAAGAATACACACACATGTGATCTGGAATCTCAAGAGGCATTGCGGTGGTGGATCACACGGAGATACATCAAGTGTGGAAGACGATAACTCTTCTCTCTAACTCTCTCTTACAAGGTTCTAAATGGACATGGCAGGGTTGGAACACTGAGTCAGCACCGCTAGAAGACTGGGTTTCTAGCCCTGGGTCTAGTGCCACTGTGGCTAGGAGATGTTAACCCTCTCGCCCGGTATGCAGGAGGTCGTGGATTCGATCCTGACCCCGACGCATGTTGTATAAATTTCGATTTAAAGCTTTCGTGACTGCAGGGATTCATCTTGTTGGTTCTTTCGGTAAAGTCACGTAGAAGGGAAATAATAAAATAATAAAAATAAAACATAATAAAATACAATTCTCACGACGTTTCGGCCACAACGCAAGCAGCTGTCCTCAGGTGAAGAACAGGTCTGTCGGAGAGATGCCGCGACTCTAAGGTAATACCAATCTTGACATGCAAATTCCTTTGTCAAGGCGCCCCTCCCCCCTCCCACCCAGCTTAAATATACGCTGCCAAGCCTGGTGGTGTTCATTCAGACGCTGTCTTCCCGACAGACCTGTTCTTCACCTGAGGACGGCTGCTTGCGTTGTGGCCGAAACGTCGTGAGAATTATTTAATAGGTTTATTTTTATTATTTCATTATTTCCCTTCTACGTGACTTTACCGAAAGAACCAAGAAGCATGTTGCATCCTTTGCGCGTCCCTCTCCTCCCCGTGGTCGCGTGGATTTTTCTCCGGGCCCTCCTGTTTCTCCCCTCCGCACTTGGATCAACGTCACGTGTTTAAAGTATGCAGGGCGGCACATGGCTGATGATGACGACGACCTCAAAGGCTTTACCTGCACTCTGCGCAGCTGTGCGCTCAGCAGGGCGTGCGTGTCGTTCCTCTCGCTCAGCTGGGCCTTGAGCTTCGCCACCTGAGCCTCCAGCTGTTCTTTCTCCTCGTTGGAGATGTCCCCCTGCAGCTGGGCGAGGCGGCGCTCCAGCTGCGCCAGCTGGAAGTCCTGCAAAACGCGGACGGCGCGAACGCGGCGGCGATGCGCGCACGCTGGCATCATTGTGCGAAATTGATTGCGTTGTATTTTTTTGGATACTTGTACCCGATTGGTCTAAATTGGTTGTAGCTTTCTGGCACTGCCTCATCATCATTCCTCCTTTACACCATTGGTACCTCATTTGCCAGTAAAAAAAATGATAATTGTTTTTTTACCCTTCTATCTGGCAACAAAACTGACACCTTTTTTTACGAGGAGTCATGTTTGCATAGACCACAATACCTGCAGTCGTAATGCAAACAAAAAACACAACTCTGATAATGTATGCACTGTCCTTGAAGTTGATTGGTCATTGTCTTTGAGTTGTGCGCCTTTTGGCGTCATCTGGTCCAACCCATGTGAGACTAGGCTCTAAGGAAAGCTGTCTCGGGTGTGGACCAATCAACTTCAAGGACGGTACATACATTATCAGAGTTGTGTTTTTTGTTTGCATTACGACTGCAGGTATTGTGGTCTATGCAAACATGACTCCTCGTAAAAAAGGTGTCAGTTTTGTTGCCAGATAGAAGGGTAAAAAAAAACAATTATCATAATTTTTTACTGGCAAATGAGGTTCCAATGATGTGGAAGGCAACCAGAGGACGCAGTGAAGACCCAGGACCACGGGGAGGTTGACGCTCAGAGCCCCCATCTTTCCCGGTTAACCCGCAGCACCACGCGTGCAACATCTGGCAAGCCCCTTAAGCGGTCACCCACCCAAGTACGCAGCGGGCGCGAAATCCCGCGTAGCTTCCGACGAGATGGAGCGCGTTCATGCTGATAGTGCCGTAGGCGTTGAACCCAGTTGTGCGCCTTTTGGCGTCATCTGGTCCAACCCATGTGAGACTAGGCTCTAAGGAAAGCTGTCTCGGGTGTGGACCAATCAACTTCAAGGACAGTGCACATTATCAGTTATGTTCTTTTGTTTGTAATATGACTGCAGGTATTGCGGTCTATGCAAACATGACTCCTTGTAAAAAGGTGTCAGTTTTGTTGCCAGATAGAAGGGTAAAAAACCAATTATCATATTTTTACTGGCAAATGAGGTTCCCATAGTGTAGATGCTTGCCCCGAGCTCTCATACTCTGATGGTGCATTGTCTTTGAGTTGTGCGCCTTTTGGCGTCATCTGGTCCAACCCATATGAGACTAGGCTCTAAGGAAAGCCGTCTCGGGTGTGGACTTCTGTCGCACCGTACGTAGCCAACCGTGCTTATCGGAGGTGCGGACTGTATTCTGCGATGTTGGGACTGAATGGACTAACTTCTCTGTTTGGTTGTTGTTTGTGCCTCTGTTGTTTTGGGGCTATTTATTGATTTGTTTATGGATTTTTTTATTTTCTGAGGTTTTCCTGCGCATCGCTTGCATCTCCCCCGTGTCCCCACGTGTCCCACGTGTCCCCCGTGCCTCTCCGTGTCTCCCGGTGTCTCGCTTCTGCCACAGTGTGTCCCTGTGCCCCCCCACCCCACCCCCGTATGTCCCCGTATCACCCCTTGCGTCTCTCCCATTTCCCCACATCGCACCCGCATCTCCCCGTCTCACCAGTTTATGGGCACCTCCCCGCGTGTCTCCAGGCATGCCTTTCTACATCTCCCCGCGTGTCCCCACATCTCACCTGTATCCCCGCGTCTCACTTGTGTCCCCGTGTCTCACCAGTGTCTGGGCACCTGCCCGCGTGTCTCCAGGCGTGCATCTCTGCGTCTCCTGTGCATAGCCACGTCTCCCTGCGTCTCCCCACATCTCCCCGTGTCTCCCCGCGTGTCCCCGCGTCTCACCGGTGTCTGGACACCTTCCTGCCATTCTCCCCACATCTCCCCGCGTGTCTCCAGGCGTGCATCTCTGCGTCTCCCCATACGTAGCCACGCCTCCCCGTGTCTCCCCACATCTCCCCGTGTCTCCCCGCGTGTCCCCGCGTCTCACCGGTGTCTGGACACCTCCCTGCCATTCTCCCCACATTTCCCCGTGTGTCTCCAGGCGTGCATCTCTGCGTCTCCCCGTGTGTAGCCACGCCTCCCTGCGTCTCCCCGTGTCTCCCCGTGTCTGCCCGCATGTCCCCGCGTCTCACCGGTGTCTGGACATCTCCCTGCGTCTCCCCACATCTCCCCGCGTCTCCCCACATCTCCCCGTGTCTCCCCGCATCTCCCCGCGTGTCTCCCCGCGTGTCGTCCCACCTGGCTGTAGATGACGTTGCTCTGCTTGATGGCGTCCGCGTCGAGGCGCTGGAGTCTGCTGCCGAGGCCGGCGATCGAGGCCCTCGCCCCGGCCATCGCCACCTCGGCCTGCCGCTCGCGCACCCTGCCCTCCTGCAGCTGCTGCTCCCGCGCAAACTTCTGGTTCTTCACCTGCGCCAGTGTCTGCTCCAGCTCCTACGCAGAGACGAGGAGGACGTGGAGGAGGTGGGGGGGAGAGTGAGAAGAGCTGGAGGGAAGGGTTGTGTTGCTGTGCTCCGTGGCTACACCAGGTGGTCGCTGTACCGGTGAAATTGACAAAGGCTGAGTGGCAGGACATTGGGTGCAACGTAGGGCAAACAAGAGCGGCACCATCACAGGATTCGTTACGTTCACACAGCGGCACACAGGATGCACGAGCGTGGTGCTGGCCAACCGACCCCCTCGTGTGCCGTGCCGGTCTTTAAGGGCGCTCGTGAAACAGCACTTGCGCTGAAAGTCTGTTCAAGGGTATAGGGGGGATCTTCATCTTTGCCTGTGTACGTATGGAGGAGGATCGTTTAGGACGCTACTGGGCCACTGATAGCAGGTGCCCTCCCAACAACAACTGGGGGAAGAGGAGCGACGCTGGCAACAACGAGCGGAGCCCCTGGCGGCACTTGGTGGCGCATCTCAGTCAGTCAACCGTAACACCTGGGCGTGTGCCGTCGTGATCTCCTGCACCTAGCCTGGCACGTCGGTCAACCCATAACACTTGGGTCTGTCCCGTGACGTCCTGCCCGCAGGCAGCCTTCGACACCTCAAGTGGCCTCAAAGTGCACCTGGCCTGGCACAAGTGCCGTGGTGACGTCACTGACACTTGGTGGTGAACGGCGACTGTTGTTGTTGTTTTAGTTGTATAATATTTGAATTTGTATTGTGTGCTCTCGTATATGTATGCATGTATACGTGTACATTTGCATGCGTGTGTATCCGCACATATTTGTATATGCGTGACGTATTCATTTACATTTGTGTATTGTGTATTTGTGTACATCTTTATGCGCGCGTGTGTATTTGTCTATATCTGCACGTGTGCATATCCGCGTGTATCTGTGCACACGTGTGCCCGGGTGCGTGTATGCGTGTACGTCCGAGCGACGTGCTTCCGCGACACCTTGATGCGCTGCTGCTCCTGAGCGAACATCTCGTCCATGCGTAGCGCCCGCTCCTCCGCGCTCAGCGCCGTCTCCTGGCTCGACTTGAGCCTCTCACGCAGCGACTCCCGCTCACCCTCCAGCGCACGCAGCCTGCGCGGACACACGGCACAGCACACCCCATGCAGCGCACGGCATGCGCACAGCAGCCCCCCCTCCCGTTACCTCCCGCCCCATCCCGACTCCTGCTGTCCCAAGCCCTGAACTACAGGACTTGGCACAGCCGTGCACCCTGTCCCGACTCCTGCTGTCCCAAGCCCTGAACTACAGGACTTGGCACAGCAGTGCACCCTGTCCCGACTCCTGCTGTCCCAAGCCCTGAACTACAGGACTTGGCACAGCAGCGCAGCCTGTCCCGACTCCTGCTGTCCCAAGCCCTGAACTACAGGACTTGGCACAGCAGTGCACCCTGTCCCGACTCCTGCTGTCCCAAGCCCTGAACTACAGGACTTGGCACAGCAGCGCAGCCTGTCCCGACTCCTGCTGTCCCAAGCCCTGAACTACAGGACTTGGCACAGCAGTGCACCCTGTCCCGACTCCTGCTGTCCCAAGCCCTGAACTACAGGACTTGGCATAGCAGTGCACCCTGTCCCGACTCCTGCTGTCCCAAGCCCTGAACTACAGGACTTGGCATAGCAGTGCACCCTGTCCCGACTCCTGCTGTCCCAAGCCCTGAACTACAGGACTTGGCATAGCAGTGCACCCTGTCCCGACTCCTGCTGTCCCAAGCCCTGAACTACAGGACTTGGCATAGCAGTGCACCCTGTCCCGACTCCTGCTGTCCCAAGCCCTGAACTACAGGACTTGGCACAGCAGCGCAGCCTGTCCCGACTCCTGCTGTCCCAAGCCTTGAACTACAGGACTTGGCATAGCAGTGCACCCTGTCCCGACTCCTGCTGTCCCAAGCCCTGAACTACAGGACTTGGCACAGCAGCGCAGCCTGTCCCGACTCCTGCTGTCCCAAGCCTTGAACTACAGGACTTGGCATAGCAGTGCACCCTGTCCCGACTCCTGCTGTCCCAAGCCCTGAACTACAGGACTTGGCACAGCAGCGCAGCCTGTCCCGACTCCTGCTGTCCCAAGCCCTGAACTACAGGGCTTGGGACAGCAGTGCACCCTGTCCCGACTCCTGCTGTCTGCTATAGAACTCGGTACAGCAGCCGCCCCTCCCCTCCCCCCCTAGTCACCCTCCCATCCCACCTTCACCGTCCCTCTCCCACCCTAACTCCTGCCTGCTGCTGTCACGGAATCAGAATCTTTGCCCGAGAGTGCAGGGAACCCGTCCCGACCTCTCGCCCAGTGACCAATAACGAGACGGGGCCCAAAGAAGTCGCGGCCACGACATTGGGGGTCGCTCCCCCACCTTCCCCACCCCCCCGGCGTTGTAGCTGCTGCTGCCGAGTCAACTGATCCACCGCTCGTTCGTGCATCGTCCGGTAAGAGGAGAGAGGCGGAGGCTGTAGACTACATTCCTCTAGAGGGTCTCATCGAGAAGAGCTCCTCTACAGGAGACCCTCTAGAGCAGTGCTCTTCACTCATTTTCGGGGGGGGGGGGGCACTTTCGCCGATAAGACATCATCGGTGTGAGGGCTACCACCACGCATTTGAAAACATTGGAATTGACAGCACTTTGATGATGGGGAGCGTTATCACATTTGTGTATTGTCGGGGGCGGCACATCAGGGGCCGCGCCAAAGGCCACCAGGAGCCGCCAGTGGCCCACGGGCCCTGCAATCCAGACCACTGATCTAAGGGTATCTACACGAGTCTATGGGTCTCTGCACGAATCTATGGAAGTCTTCTTCACTCATTTTCAGAGTTGGGGGGGAGACCACTTTTCCGCCAATAAGACATCAGTGTGAGGCCCGCCATTGGGTTTGACAGCACGATGGGGTGTCATCACGTCACGTGTTGTGTATTGTCGGGGGCCACACGTCAGAGGCCGCGCTAAAGGCCACCAGGGGCCGCTATTGGCCCACGGGCCTTGCAATGAAGAGAATTGGTGCAGATCGAACAGCTTGGAGCATGGGTCGAAAACCTGCGGTTGCAGAGCCGCGTGCTATATTGATTTTTTTAATTTTTATTTTGGCAGGTAAAAGGCCCCTCTCAGCTGTGTGGCTTTTTTTAAATCCTTTATATTAAGTTCGCTTGCTTGCTTAGGACCGTGCAAATCTTTCGGTCGTTTTTTAACCCACTTCCCGTGATCCAATCGAGCTGACATTTTCCACACAGACTCGTTGTGCGTGACAATTAATGTTCGTGAAAATTTTTTTCCAAAATTTTACACTTTTTAGGACAAAAATATTATATTTAATTACCAATTGCTTAATGGTGCAATGCAATCATCTGACCCATAGGTGGCAGCCATCTCAAGCCAGAGGACGAGAGGACTCTAGCCGCCACGCATATAAAGGATTTATAGTGAAAAACTTTGTTTTTACGGGTTATACTTATTCGCAAGCTACCTTGGCCACAAATCATAGCAGCCCAACGGAAGTGGCCTATCATCGTCGCGTGGGAATGTGTCGCGGCCGAATACTCTGAACGCAAGTTGATTATAAACGTGGAGTGAAAGAACCGCGGCAACCGGAGATGAAACCGCACGACCACAAAGAGAGACAGAGACATGGAAACTCCAAATATACAGGCGTCAGGGTCGTGATAGAACCGATGACCTACTCTATACCTCTTTAAGCACTGCTTCATGACGTTATTTATTCAGGACCGCCTCGTATTCACATGCATTGCGGCTCATGCAATATTCAGTTTTTTTTATCGAATTAGAAAAAACATTGTCTCTTCTTGTTATTTTCGTTGCTGGCTTAGAGCATACAATCACCACAGTGCACAGCATCCGACAGACAGAATCGAGCGTACAGCCTTGAGCAACCGTAGCCAATTCACCAAACGTTGTGATTCCTTCTGGTGAATGTGAACGGGTACCCTGATCCCGCTCGAAAGCTGTGACCAAAAAAAATGACCTGCTTTGAGCCCAATAGTATTCTACAGAGCCATCTGTTGGTGGAGTTTACACCGTTATGAATGTTTTGATTCCAAGTCGGGGCATTTTTTACGTGGCATCAGCCCGGACGAAAACTGCTGTTCGCGCTTGTGCAAGTGTTCGATCTCATGTGTCCTGAGACCAACACCAACATTTTCTGCCATTTCATGATCCAGGTATCGGCCGTCAAAGTCGGTCACACCTTACCCAAGGCTGTTAAATCGAAGGCATGTTTCAGCTGTGCACGATTTTACTTATCGAGGTACATTTTCCAGGGAACACGGAGTGCGAATCTTCGGCCGTACGCGGTTTGACGCTGCGAGGATTCTCATCTCTGCGTTGGCTAAGGAGTGCGCGGTCCGCCTGCAGATGGTGCGGATTCGATATTTCATCGCGATCTTCGGTCCCCAACACACTCGAAGCGGTGGTCTCGCTCGACGCGTTACACTGGAGAGGGCCCCTCAACCGGTCAACCCCCTCCACCACCCCCACCAACATCATCATCACGATCTATAGCACCGTACAGAGCAGCGCACGGTGTATCGTATAACACCGTACAGCACACGGTGTACACTAAAACAACATCTTGCCACCGTGGCGAGATGTTCACTACCTCACCTGGTATACAGGAGGTTGTGGCTTCGATCCTAACCCTGACTCCTACATATTTGGAATTTGCATGTTTCTCTCCCCATGGTCACGTGGATTTTTTTCTCCGGTCCCCCCGCCCGGGTTTTTCCCCACACATTTAGAATCCACATCACGCGTTCAGAGTATTGTTGCTGCTGCTATACATTTCCACACGACGATAAGCCACATCGTTGAGCTATCATTTGTGTTAGCCAGGTCGCGTCTAAACAAAAACACTGTACAGCCCAGTGGCCCTTACCTGGTGCATGACACCATGCCAGCACTCTGAATCCATCAATAACGGGGAGACAAATGTGTCACGTGAAGCACGCAGCGATCGTGTGCCGTGGGTGGTGTCGGAGTTTGCGCCCACCGGTTCGTCTTGTCCTGCGCCTCCTTGCCTAGGTTCGACACCTGTGCCCGGGCGTTCTCCAGCTCAGTGGCCGTGCGCTCCACCGTGCCCTTCAGGGTCTCCAGCTGCACACCACGCACAAGACACAGACGAGAGACAGGTCTCCCCCACCCCCCCATGTACCATTAACGGGCGGTTGAGGCAAATGCTGTTAACGAGAAGCGTCATGTGAAGGCCGGCACGGCACACGAGTGGGTGGGTGGCCAGCACCACATCGCACCAGGTACTTATTTGAAGCTGGGTCGACCTAGGGGAGGCCCAGGACCGGTTCAGGTAATCTTCACCGGTGTTGGTGGTCGTGAGCGGGAATCTAAATTGGGTGGCCGGGTTCGTAGGGCAGCGCGCTAAACCACTACACTACTCCATTCACACACACACACAATACACACGATGTTATTTTAATTCATACTCTTTGGTTCTTTCGGTAGAAAACTAAAAGATCACGACGTTTCGATCGCAACACAAGCAAATCGTCATCGGGTGGGACAACCACAGCAAGAACAAAGCAGCAGTTTTTCCTTGCTTGTGTTGCCATCGAAACGTCGCGACCTTTTATTTTTCTACCTACGTGACTTTACCGAAAGAACCAAAGAGTATGGATTCCTGCTTCAAATCAAGATTTTATTTTAATTCGTTTCAATAGTATATATATGTGCAATAAAGGACTTCGTCACACACACTGCTGGTCTCCGTTGCTCTTTATTTAGCTTCTTGCTCGCACCCCGCTGGTCCCGACAGCGGACCCACGTCTCCTCACGCGCGCCCCGCACGCGCTCCCTCGTCAGCTCCTCCGCTCCCCCACTCCGCACACCGCTGGCCGACGCTGTGCCGAAGCTCCTGCAGCCACGTGGCCGATGGCGCGGATCCCCTCCGGCCACCCAACGTGGTCCAGCTTCGTGACTCTCCCAACTGAGCCGGAGCGCTTCCGGGCTCCCACCTATATCCCCTTCACCACGTGATCCTGACTCCTCCCCTTCCGGAACGTCAGATCCGGCCTTCCCACAGCGCCTTGCTGGCTTCACCCCCACTCACCTCGCTTCCGATTGGACCCGAGGTGAACGGCGGCCCCTCCCACACGCCCCCCCATACTGGGCTCCGCCCCCCAATACCCCGGCCCGTATGATTGGGCCAGAGCCCAGCAGCGAACCCCGTTTACGCTCGCATTACACACGTCGTTTGTCTTGTACCTGCGATTGTTCAACGCGCCATCGTTAGTTTTAATGCGACGGCGTGACGTGCCCGCCCTCCCCGCCGTGTCCGCCGCACCTGGTCGTGCAGCTGCTCCCGCGCGCCGTCCAGTTGCAGCAGGGCCCGGCGCAGCTTTGCGGCGAGGCGCTCGCTGCCCGCCGTGCGCCTCTCGTGCTCCGCGTTGTTCTCCGCCTCGCGCTCCAGGAACTGGCGCTTCTGCCGCAGCAGCTCCTTGCGCCCGCGCTGCTCCTGACGCGCTTCCGCCAGGTCCTGGACGGCGCGAGGGCAGAGCGGGGGGGGGGGGTCGCAGCGTGCCGCGTGGAGCGGTGACGGCAGGATGAGAGGCGGGGGTGGTGGGACAGGAGGAGAGGTACAGGAGTAGAGGGACAGGAGGAGAGGGACAGGAGTAGAGGGACAGGAGTAGTGGGACAGGAGGAGCGGGCGTAGTGGAAGAGAGAGAGGAGAGGGACAGGAGGAGAGGGACAGGAGGAGAGGGACAGGAGTAGTGGGACAGGAGTAGTGGGACAGGAGTAGAGGGACAGGAGTAGAGGGACAGGAGTGGTGGGACAGGAGTAGAGGGACAGGAGTAGAGGGACAGGAGTAGAGGGACAGGAGTAGTGGGACAGGAGTAGAGAGACAGGAGTGGTGGGACAGGAGTAGAGGGACAGGAGTAGTGGGACAGGAGTAGTGGGACAGGAGTAGAGGGACAGGAGTAGTGGGACAGGAGTAGAGGGACAGGAGTAGTGGGACAGGAGTAGTGGGACAGGAGTAGTGGGACAGGAGTAGTGGGACAGGAGTGGTGGGACAGGAGTAGAGGGACAGGAGTAGAGGGACAGGAGTAGAGGGACAGGAGTAGAGGGACAGGAGTAGAGGGACAGGAGTAGAGGGACAGGAGTAGAGGGACAGGAGTAGAGGGACAGGAGTAGTGGGACAGGAGTAGTGGGACAGGAGTAGAGGGACAGGAGTAGTGGGACAGGAGGAGCGGTGGTAGTGGAAGACAGAGAGGAGAGGGACAGGAGGAGCGGGACAGAAGTAGAGGGACAGGAGGAGCGGTGGGAGTGGAAGAGAGAGAGGAGAGGGACAGGAGGAGCGGGACAGGAGTAGAGGGACAGGAGTAGTGGGACAGGAGTAGAGGGACAGGAGGAGCGGTGGGAGTGGAAGAGAGAGAGGAGAGGAGAAGTGGCAAAATCAGCAGGGGGCAGACGTAGGAGCACAGGGAGCATCAGAAGCAACAGATGAAGGTGCGGAAACATGTTTTTAAAATAAAGATTCAACAGAAGCAGAAGAGACAGCGGGGAGAGCAGGGGAAGGAATTGAAGAAAAAACAGCAGCGGCAATGCGGAAGCAGCGGTAGCAGACAGCAGCAGCAGCAGCAGGAGAAGCGTGATCAGCGGTTGTATAACATCGTTGGAAGCTGCGGTGATAGGGGAAGACGCAGCGGCAGCAGCATTGGCAGGAGCCAAAACAGAAACAGCAGAAGCAGTGGAATAAGCAGAAGCAGAGTGGGTAATGACGTCTAGCAGCATTAGAAGGGGATTCATCCGGGGCAGTGGACAAAGTCTAGATATGTGGGCGATGTGACTATAACGTAGTGGGTTTTCGCGACCAATATTATTAATAATAAAGGTTTTTTTGGGTTCGATCGCGTAAGTATAAATGTTGTATTTCGATTTAAAGCTTCTTTCGTGACTGCAGGGATTCATCTTCTTGGTTCTTTCGGTAAAGTCACGTAGAAGGGAAATAATAAAATAATAAAAGTAAAACATAATAAAATAATTCTCACGACGTTTCGGCCACAACGCAAGCAGCCGTCCTCAGGTGAAGGTCTGTTGGAAAGACAGCGTCTGAATGACGCTGTCTTTCCGACAGACCTGTTCTTCACCTGAGGACGGCTGCTTGCGTTGTGGCCGAAACGTCGTGAGAATTATTTTATTATGTTTTATTTTTATTATAAATGTGTCATAACCCTCCACCACCCGACACAGCCAATCAGTAAGAGATTTGCCACGTAAACAAAAGTCCAATTAGTTTACTACTTCAGCCCCACCGGTGTGTTGGAGAGTAAATCCACGACATTTACAATTTGAGTAGTACGACGTTGCGCTGGTAGTTACATCCAGCATCATCATCGGGCGATTTGCCAAACCCCTGACTAATTGGCTGTGTCGGGTGGTGGAGGGTTACGACACAACATTTATATTCTTGGTTCTTTCGGTAAAGTCACGTAGAAGGGATAGAATAAAATAATAAAAACAAAACAATAAAATTCTCACGACGTTTCGATTGCACCACAAGCAATCATTCTAGATTTGAAGCTTTCGTGACTGCAAGGATTCATACTGTTAGGTTTTTTTCGGTAAAGTCACATATTACTCCATCGATGCAGTAATTTTAGCTGTGACGATCCCACCTGATGACGGAGACTTGTGTTGCCTCCGAAACGTCGTGATTTATTATTTTATTTCCATTATTACTTTTATTAACTTTTAATTGTATTGTTTTACCTACGTGACTTTACCGAAAAAACCTAACAGTATGCAAGCAATCGTCATCAGGTGTGAAAACCACAGCAAGATCATTTTTTTTTTTAAAGTGGCGTTTTTTTCTTAATGTCAGCACCACGGACAGCGACTGGCATTGTTCAGATGGACGGGTCCATCGATGCTCGGAACGGAGGAGGGGGGAGAGAATGAGAATGGAACGCGGTCTGAAAGTCACCGTAAACGTGAACACAATCAATCAAGACCCGAAATGGTTAATCACATCCTTCCAATGATGATCGCTTGTGTTGCAATCGAAACGTCGTGAGAATTGTATTGTTGTATTTTTATTATTTTATTATTTCCCTTCTACGTGACTTTAGCGAAAGAACCAAGAATATGAATCCCTGCAGCCACGAAAGCTTTAAATCGAAAGACACATTTCTACTTACGCGATCTAACCCAAATAAAACTTTATTATGGATGTCACTATAATCGCAAAGTGGCTTTTCACTTGGGCATTGTGGGAAGTACGGCCAGATTTTTACCAATCCACTGCTCTCACACCAATCGCCCCTTCCCTGCTGGATGTGACACGTCCACTGACACGTACACTTGTGTATGTTTACGTGTAAATGTGCAGATATCTGTTTGTCAACTGCGAGCACCTATGAAGGCCCACATGGCACATGAGGGGGTGGTTGACCAGTACTACGCCCGGCCGCCTTTGTCTCCCCAGTGCTGATGATTACACAACGCACCAGGTATTCATGTAAGGCTGAGTCGACCTAGGGGACGCCCAGGGCCGGTTCACATAATCGTCACTGGCGTTGGCTGTTTGACTGGTCATGAGCTAGAACCGAACTTTTGGTCGCCTGGTTGTGTAGCGCCGCGAACGGCACCACCACTCCCCCCATAGGTGCTCGGAGAGACCTGTTCAAGGCTACATAGGTGACCTTTGTCTTCGTGTTTAAACCACGTGCGCGTAGACGCTGGCCTATCACCATCATCGGGGGGAACGCGATCGAGCGAGCGATCGATCGATCGGGCGAGCGATCGAGCGATCAATCGATCAAGCGATCAATCGAGCGATCAATCGAGCGAACCAGCGAGCGAGCGAGTGGGGTAAGGTGACGGAGGGCGGCGCGCACCAGCGCACAGCGCTCGACGTCCCGGTCTCTCCGCTGCATCTGCTGAATCGTCTCCTCCCACTGCTGCAGCAGCTGCTGCCGCTCCCGATGCGCCCGGCGGAACTCTTCCGCGGCCTTGTCCAGCTCCACCTGCAGGAGGCAAAACGGGGAAGACGAAGAAAAGAAAACCTCCATCAGCCGGAGCCCCCGGACGCAGTAGCAGGCAGCGGGAGAGCACAGCCACCGCTGGTGGTATTTTATATTTGCTGCTTTGGATGTCCACACGATGAGCCACTTCGTAGAGCTCACACACAGACTGACACACACACTCTCACACACACGCACACACACATGCACACACACGCACACACTCTCACACACACACACACATGCACACACACACACACGCACACACTCTCACACACACTCTCACACACACGCACACACACACTCTCACACACACTCTCACACACACTCTCACACACACGCACACACACACTCTAACGCACACACACACTCTCACACACACTCTCACACACACGCATGCACAAAGTTGTGTTTGGAGAGTCACCTGCGTCATCACAGTCTCCGTGACTTCATTCTCGAGGGATCGTTTCTTTTGAGATTCCTCATCCGTGAGCCGGTCCAGTCTCAACATCAGCTCCTGCACCACGTGTCATGATGCGCAGAGGCACAGCAGTGAAGTCACCAGCAGCAACATCATCAGCATCATCAGCATCATCAGCAGCAAAAGTACCATTATCATCAAGTGGCAGAAAATGTATCATCAGCATCAATGGTGGCAGCATATTCATTCTTAAGTGGGCGCGTGCGTGAGTGGGTGTGTGCGTGAGTGGGTGTGTGCGTGGGTGAGTGTGTGAGCGAGTGAGTGGATGAGTAAGCGTGTAGGTGAGTGAGTGGGCGGGCGGGCGAGTGCAGTGAGTGAGTGAGGGAGCGAGTGAGTGGATGAGTAAGCGTGTAGGTGAGTGGGTGGGCGGGCGGGCGAGTGCAGTGAGTGAGTGAGGGAGCGAGCGAGTGGATGAGTAAGCGTGTAGGTGAGTGGGTGGGCGGGCGGGCGAGTGCAGTGAGTGAGTGAGGGAGCGAGCGAGTGGATGAGTAAGTGTGTAGGTGAGTGGGTGAGTGAGCAAGTGGATGAGTAAGCGTGTAGGTGAGTGGGTGAGTGAGCAAGTGGATGAGTAAGCGTGTAGGTGAGTGGGTGAGTGAGCAAGTGGATGAGTAAGCGTGTAGGTGAGTGGGTGGGCGGGTGAGCGAGTGCAGTGAGTGAGTGAGGGAGCGAGCAAGTGGATGAGTAAGCGTGTAGGTGAGTGAGTGAGTGGGTAGGTGGGTCGGTAACCGAGCGGGTGGACGAGTAAGCATGGAGGTGAGCGTGTGAACAAGTGAGTGTGGGAGCGAGCGAGCGGACGAGTAAGCGTGTAGGTGAGTCTGTGAGCGAGTGAGTGGGATTAACAAGCGTGTAGGTGAGTTGGTGGGTGAGTGTGGGAGCGAGTGAGCAAGTGGACGAGTAAGCATGTAGGTGAGTGTGTGAGTGAGCGAGCGAGTGAGTAAGTGTGTAGGTGAGTGAGTGAGCGAGTGGATGAGTAAGTGTGTAGGTGAGTGAGCGAGCGAGCGAGTGAGCGAGTGGACGAGTAAGTGTGTAGGTGAGTGTGTGAGCGAGCGTGTGAGACGAGTAAGCGTGTAGGTGAGTTGGTGGGTGAGTGAGCGAGCGAGCGAGTAAGCGTGTAGGCGAGTGAGCGAGCGAGTGAGCAAGTGGACGAGTAA
Organism: Lampetra planeri; assembly: GCF_965212315.1. Lineage (NCBI taxonomy): Eukaryota > Metazoa > Chordata > Hyperoartia > Petromyzontiformes > Petromyzontidae > Lampetra > Lampetra planeri. Next base: position 5,891,193 of record NC_136157.1, read on the forward strand.
GCGTGTAGGTGAGTGGGTGGGTGAGCGAGCGAGTGAGTAAGCGTGTAGGTGAGTGGGTGGGTGAGCGAGCGAGTAAGCGTGTAGGTGAGTGGGTGGGTGAGCGAGCGAGTGAGTAAGCGTGTAGGTGAGTGGGTGAGCGAGCGAGCGAGTAAGCGTGTAGGTGAGTGGGTGGGTGAGTGAGCGAGCGAGTAAGTGTGTAGGTGAGTGAGCGAGCGAGTGGACGAGTAAGTGTGTAGGTGAGTTAGTGGGTGAGTGAGCGAGTGGACAAGTAAGTGTGTAGGCGAGTGAGCGAGCGAGCAAGTGGACGAGTAAGCATGTAGGTGAGCGAGTGAGCGAGCGAGTAAGCGTGTAGGTGAGTGGGTGGGTGAGCGAGTGTGTGAGTAAGCGTGTAGGTGAGTGTGTAGGTGAGTGTGTAGGTGAGCGAGTGAGCGAGCGAGTAAGCGTGTAGGTGAGTGGGTGGGTGAGCGAGTGTGTGAGTAAGCGTGTAGGTGAGTGTGTAGGTGAGTGTGTAGGTGAGCGAGTGAGCGAGCGAGTAAGCGTGTAGGTGAGTGAGCAAGCGAGTGAGCGAGTGGACGAGTGAGCGTGTAAGCTGGCGGGCGCGTGGGCGGGCGGGCGGGCGAGCGATCCTCACCCGGATCTTGCCCTCGTCGAGCCGTGCGTATCTCTGCAGCGCCTCGATGTCCTCGTCCCGGCGCGCCGCCTCCTCCAGCCACGCGTCGAGCGCCAGCTCGTCCCAGCGCAGCTCCGCTCGCTTCTCCTCCAGCCGGCGCGTCGCCCGGAAGAGCTCGTTCTGCGGCCGCCACCACCACCGCCAAAAATTGTCATCGTAGCGGCTGTCGCGGTCATCCCCTTCATCGTCGTCGTCGTCGTAATTTGAAATGTCTTCATCGTCGTCATCATTGTCATTGCCTTCATCATCGTCGATACTTCCATCATCGTCATTGCCGACATCATGGTCACTGCCTTCACGATCGTTGTCATCATCATAATCATCGTCAATGCCTTCATCGTCGTCATCATTGTCATTGCCTTCATCATCGTCGATACTTCCATCATCGTCATTGCCTCCATCATGGTCACTGCCTTCATGATCGTTGTCATCATCATAATCATCGTCAATTCCTTCACCGTCATCATCATCGCCTTCATCATCATTGTCAATAACATTATCGTCAGCAGAATAAAATAATTATTATGCCGACGGTAACCAGTCACACACGGCTCTGGAGACGCTGGTTGCCGAGCCCTGTGCATGGCTATTCAAGCCATCGTAGCGTGTTCGCGTGTGCACGCATGTGTGTGCGTACAAAGATACAAAGATCCCCCGTATAGCCTTAACAAACTGTAGGGGCAAGTGCTGTTAGCGAGCACCTATGAAGGCCAGAACGGTACATCGAGGGGTGGGTGGCCAGCACCACGCCCGACCGCCTTTGTCTCCCTTGTGGCGATGTTTACACACCGCACCAGGTACTCATTCGAGGCTGAGTCGACCTAAGGGAGACCCGGGACCGGTTCAGATAATCGTCACCGGTGTTGGCCGTGAGCGGGAATCGAACCCGTGTCGCCGGGTTCGTAGCGCGGCGCGCTAACCGCTACACTACCGCTCACGCACACACACGCGCGCACGTGCGTGTGTGTGCGTGTGAGCTTGCACCTGCTGGTTGTTCTGCCGCTCCCTCGCGTCGTGCATCTCCGTGTCGAGTCGACGCAGCTCCTGCTTGAGGCGCCCGTCCTCGCGTTCGGCAAGCGTCGTGAAGTGCGACTCCGTCTCCAGCTCCTTCTCACGCGCACGGCACAGCACCTGCGAGCACCAGTGACACGCGCCAACACAAAGGCTCGCCCCCCTCCCCCACGACACCCCCACCACCCCCACCCACACTCACCCGCCACCCCCCGGATAGCCTCATCAGACCGTTGGGGCAAGTGCTGTTAGCGAGCACCTATGAAGACCCGGCGCACAGTGGATTAGTGGTAGGTGTGGGCCAGCAAGGTACGTGGCTTGGTTGTGGGTAAAGGAAGCCACCGACTGGAGTTGAACCGGGATTGCCATGCTAGTAGACAAGTGTGTTAACCGCGAACCCCCAAAAGACGAAAAAGTCCCCCGTGTAGCCTTTAACAGGCTGTTGGGGCAAGTGCTGTTAGCGAGCGGCTGTTAAGAATGACACGGTACACGAGGGGGTGGGTGGCTATCACCACGCCCCATCTGCGTTCGCCTCCCTAGTGGCGATGTTTACACATTGCACCAGATACTCGTTTAAGGCTGAGTCGACCTAAGGGGAAGCCCAGCACTGGTTCGGTGTTGGTGGCCGGCTGGGTTCGCATTGCAGCGCGCTCACCGCTGCACTACAGCGAGAGACACACACACACGCAGCGAGAATACAACAACAACAACAACCGCCGTTCGCCACTATGTGGCGGTGACATCACCAGAGCACTTGTGCCAGGCTATGTGCACGTGAAGTATGGCCTTAGAATGAGACTCACACACGCCTCGAACACACTCCCTCTTACCGCTGCCACCCCGGTGAAATTCTCAGCACCGCCCATCGTCCCTTCCAGCGATGTGTCTTGCCCAAGCACATCATGACAATTTCTTAACGTCAAAATGAAGTCTTTAACCTCGGATGTATTCTACAATCCACGCGTTCCTCTTTTGGGTCTCTCAGAGTAATGTCTTTGTTATTAGCCGCTTATCATACAGATAAGGCTGCACTCACAGAAATTCAAAGGATGCCTCCCAGCCAGAATATGTGGCGCTAACGTCTGCTAATTTTACAGAAGAAAGCCACTGGGCATGAGTGTCTTAGGGCCACGGACATGTATCCTTTGTACGAGTCTGGCAAACGGTATCGAAACTAAACTGTAGAACACCGGCTGCTGTTATCGTGGGGCTCACCGACTCAATGGATAGCGAGGGCAAAGTTGAAATAGCCATTTGTGTACGAGCACAAGGTGATTGCCTTATACGACGTCGATGTTTTCGAGCAAACCCGGCTGCGTTTTATATAGCGCTGCAAGATGGAAGACGTCAGAAGGCGAAAGTGCCTTCTGACTCCACTCGGCTCCCTGTCATAACTGCGCACATCGTTGAGTTTGCTTCATCCGTTCCACGGATGAAGATCCCGTGTTGCCAGGTGACGGGCTATGTTACAAGGGAGAGCCGTGGTGCTGCGTGAACACAGCAGCAGCAGCAGCAATAAAAGACAAGGCTGGGCCATCGTCCTACTGTGGTGTAAGAGGTAGTGTGCTTTTGGAAAGTGTGTGAGTTTGTGGTTGAGCTTACGAATGAGTGAGTGAGGGAGCTAGTAAGGGAGCGTGCAAGTGAGCCAGGGAGAGGATTATATATCGAGCGAGTGAGGGGCGAGTGACCGGGTGAATGGGATAGTGCTTTGGTTAGTGAGTGTGTAGGTGAATTAATACTGGTAGGAACCCACTGGTTCCACCAGCCCACAGGGGATTCTTGTGTCCGTCCGTCGTGCAGGGAGGGGCTGGGTGGGGAGGGAGGGCCTGGGTGGGGAGGGGAGGGAGGGGCTGGGTGGGGAGGGGAGGGTGGGGAGGGGCTGGGTGGGGAGTGGCTGGGAGGGGAGGGTGGGGCTGGGTGAGGGGTGGGAGGGGTGGGGCTGGTCACCCCGTGGTGCCCTTATAAAACTCAACGTTTAACCTACTCACGCCCTATTATTTAGTTCTTTCGGTTAAGTCACGTCTAAAGATAAAATAATAAATTATATTAAATAATAGAATACGACGTTTCGATTGCAACACAAGCAATCATCATCAGGTATAATGAAATAGCGACATAAAATCTAACCAGAAAACTATAGACAGACATATAAGAAACAAATAATAATTCCTGCAGTCACGAAAGTTCTAAAATTAAGATTGAACCACTTCTACGGGGAAGTTTTAAACTTATCTTCTTTTTTCTCTCACTCTGACTACTTGTTCTCTCTGCCTGTGTCCTCTCTTTGGAATGTTCACACTTAAATTCTAACTTAGCAATTTTTGAAATACGTAATCAACCAGGCTATGCGTTAATTGTGTGTTGACCGACCCTCTGTGTTGTATTACATTACATTTCGATATTTTACTAGGTTATTTAATTTTAGTGTGTCCTTCTCCTGATTTTCAGGCTTGCTTGCCGTGTCATCGCACTTGCAGCACCACATTTTGTTGTCCACTCATTGATATGCTAATTTTTTCTCTAACCCCCCTCCCTCTCTCTGCGTCCGCCCTCCTCTGTCTATTTAAGGCCACCTCACAGAGACGACCACCTCTCTCTGTTACCTGTGTTGCTCTCTCTATGTATCTTGGTGATATCTGTCTGCTAATATGTCTGTCTATAGTTTTCTGGTTAGATTTTATGTCGCTATTTCATTATACCTGATGATGATTGCTTGTGTTGCAATCGAAACGTCGTATTCTATTATTTAATTTAATTTATTATTTTATCTTTAGACGTGACTTAACCGAAAGAACCAAATAATAATTCCTGCAGTCACGAAAGTTCTAAAATTAAGATTACTACTCACGCCCGCTTGTGCCCGCTCTCACAGTCGGGCATATTTGCGGAATACACCACGCCCTGGCCGTTGACCCTGGTCATTGACCGAGCAACCCAACGTTCCTACCAGCTCCCTCCGCAGTAGGAATGTGTTATGTGGGGGAATGACGGTGTCATTGAGGGGATGAGTGGGTGAGTCAATGAGTGAGTGACTTGAGTGGTTGAGTGATGGAGTGAGTTAACAAGTGAATGAAAGAGCAAGTGAGCGATCCGAGTGAATGAGTTAATAGCTGAGTGAGCACCTGCGTGTTGGTGAACTCCTGTTTCACGTTCTTGAGGTGCTCCACCATCGCGTGAAGTCGTTCCTCCTGCTCCATCATCTCCCCTTCCATCGACACATTCTCCTGCAGTCGCTTCTGCAGCTACAGCAGCAGCACAAACCCGACAGAACCAAGCATTACTGCCACGCCAACACAAGAACACTGTTGTCATATTACAGTCCTATCATTATGGGGGATGGTTATGCACACACAGCACACACACAGTACACACACACCATGTTGTCTCACGTCCGACTGCATAGCCGCATCTGAGTGAATTCAAACCACGTACTGTCTAGCGGATTCGTGGTAGAAACATGCTGGCCAAATATACAGCACAAAATCACACGCACATAGAGCGAGCGAAACCTGTAGGCTTGCAAACCAGAAGTTATAGGTTCGATTCCATCTCCCGGAACGGCGGTTTAAACAATGCTGCACGTTTCTTAAACATCCCCGCCTCTGTCCACCCAGCAGCATAGACGGACACACCACGGTTAGTCGACCCACAGGGAGTGTGAGTGTGGTGCAGAGGTCGCAACCGGGTACCCGATACCCGTACCCTACCGATACCCGGCTACCCGTACCCGGCTGGGTACGGGTACCCGTTTGCGACCCTGGTGCGGCCGGGTACGGGTACGGGTAGACCGTGAGTCACTGGTGAGTAACCGTTTGCCACTCATTTCCCAACGTCTTGTCTCTTCTCACAATTCAAGTTCCTAGAATCAACCCACCCGCGCCTGCAACATGGCTTCATCCCAGAGGTCGCAATCGGGTACCCGATACCCGTAACCTACCCGTACCCGGTCGGGTACCCGGTCGGGTACGGGTAGGGTACGGGTACGGCCGGGTACGGGTACGGGTACCCGTTTGCGACCCTGGTGCGGCCGGGTACGGGTAAGGAATTAAAACCCGTTTGCGACCTCTGGTGTGGTGGGGTAAAGTGTGAGTACTCCCCGCGTAGTCCTAGACGATGAGTGAATGCATTCATTGACGAACGGATGAATGCAGATGTGAGGACATGAACCCGCCTGCGCTGCAATCATTCATTTGGATAACCCGCGGATAAAGGATGCATTCGTTGAGTCGATTGACTCATCCGCGCAAAAATACGCAGGGCAATTTCAGTTAACGAATGCACTCATTGCATTCATACAAGATTGTACTGGGGTAAAGTGTGAGTTATTGGGCAGCGTGGAAGAGGAGGCCAAACACCTTCTATAGCACCTCTATAGCGGAGGCTACTTTCACCAGCGGTTGTGCTTTCGATGTAAAGCTTTCGTGACTGCAGGGATTCATCTTCTTGGTTCTTTCGGTAAAGTCACGTAGAAGGGAAGTAATAAAATAATAAAAATAAAACATAATAAAATTTCGATTTAAAGCTTTCGTGACTGCAGGGATTCATCTTCTTGGTTCTTTCGGTAAAGTCACGTAGAAGGGAAGTAATAAAATAATAAAAATAAAACATAATAAAATTTCGATTTAAAGCTTTCGTGACTGCAGGGATTCATCTTCTTGGTTCTTTCGGTAAAGTCACGTAGAAGGGAAGTAATACAATAATAAAAATAAAACATAATAAAATAAAATTCATTCTTCACCTGAAGACGGCTGCTTGCGTTGTAGCTGAAACGTCGTGAGAATTATTTTATTTTATTATGTTTTATTATTTTATTACTTCCCTTCTACGTGACTTTACCGAAAGAACCAAGAAGACAGCGGGTGTGCATTAGAAGGCAATTGCAGGGCTGCACCTTTACTATTTACTGGGGGAAATAGGATGTTGTTGTGAGTGGCGTGCCCTTGCTGGACATCTGTGAACAAGTAAACCCGTAAAAACAAAGTTTTTCAATATAAATCCTTTATATGCGTGGCGGTTAGAGTCCTCTCGTCCTCTGGCTTGAGATGGCCGCCACCTATGGGTCAGATGATTGTCTGCCAGTATTAAGCAATTGGTAAATAAATATTTAATTTGTTTTCCCTAAACAGTGTAAAATTTTGGGAATTTTTTTTCACGAACATTAATTGTCACGCACAACGAGTCTGTGTGGAAAATGTCAGCTCGATTGGATCACGGGAAGTGGGTTAAAAAACGACCGAAAGATTTGCACGGTCGTAAGCAAGCAAGCAAGTGAACTTAATATAAAGGATTTAAAAATAGCTTCATAGCTCATCGGATTCCTCCTCCAGTATAAATTATTCCGATTCTGATGCATCTCGTAAACGTCACTTTCTAATGCACCTTAAAAACGCAACATTGTAAAATGTATTACAAATCTTCTTGGTTCTTTCGGTAAAGTCACGTAGAAGGGAAATAATAAAATAATAAAAATAAAACAATAAAATACAATTCTCACGACGTTTCGGCCACAACGCAAGCAGCCGTCCTCAGGTGAAGAACAGGGCTGTCGGAAAGACAGCGTCCGAATGACGCTCAGAATTGTATTTTATTATGTTTTATTTGTATTATTGTATTATTTCCCTTCTACGTGACTTTACCGAAAGAACCAAGAAGATGAATCCCTGCAGTAACGAAAGCTTTAAATCGAAATGTATTACAAATGTAGATCATATCTTATTACAGACCAATTCAGACCTTAGAGGTCACCCCGTGCCCTTATGAATCCCAACGTTCATCCTACAAACTCCCAAGTGAGAAACACAAACAAATAGACAGAGGTGGGACAAAGTCATTGTTATGCAAGTCCAAGTCGAGTCGCAAGTCATCAAATTCATGACTCGAGTCTGACTCGAGTCCAAGTCACATGACTCGAGTCCACACCTCTGCAAATAGACACTTTTTTGTGCCCCGCATTAAAACGGCTGTACGCGGCATGGACCTAAAAACTAAATTTCCCCCTGTACAAGAACACGGGGTGAAGCCGTACGGATTGTTAACAGGTACATCACTCTATAGATATATATTTTAAATAATTCAAATGACAGGCTGGAAAGTTGAGGCCTACCTGCATCTCCAAGGCTTTGTTTTCCTCGTTTGCGACTGGGATCGCCATCCCCTCGTCCCATTGCAGCTCAGCGAGCACCGAGTCGCTCATCTCGATGTCGGAGGCCTCACTTTGTATTTAGCGATGTGGTTTTTAAAAAAATGTTTTGTATTCCCTCGTTAAAAAACAAGGAACATTTAACCAAAGAGTTTGCGAACAGCGAGTGGCCGAATTTGTATACACGCCGTTGCCTTGACGACACGGAGAGCCCCGCCTCCCCACTCGGTCACGTGGCGCGCGTCCTCCACCGCTATTGGGTGAGGGGGGGAGTGTGTGGCTATAGGGTGGGGAGCGGTGGTGCAGCGGTTAGCGCGCTGCTGTTACCTGGCACGGCTTGTAAAACATCGCCATTGGGAAGACAAAGGCGGCCGGGCGTGGTGCTGACCACCCCCTTCGTGTGCCACAGTGACGGCCTTCATCGGTGCTGCTTACTTCGCTAAGCTGCACTTGCCCCAAAGGTCTGCTCGGGGCTATGTGGGGGACCTTTGTCTATGTACACGCCCGTTGCCTTGGCGACACGGACAGAGCCCCCCGCCCCACCCTCTCTCCACTCGGTCACGTGGCGCGCGTCCCCCACCGCTATTGGCTGATGGGGAGGGGTGGGGGCAGTGCTAGCGGGTGGGGGGGGGGCGACGCTCACAACAACGGATGGAGCGCCGGGCGGTTAAATAAAGGAAGTTACCGAAAGAACCAAGAAGATGAAACCCTGCAGTCACGAAAACTTTAAATTAAAATATATATTTCGATTTAAAGCTTTCGTGACTGCAGGGATTCATATTCTTGGTTCTTTCGGTAAAGTCGTCACGTAGAAGCGAAATAATAAAATATTAAAAATAAAACTATTAAATTCTCACGACGTTTCGATTGCAACACAAGCAATCGTCATCAGGTGTGAAATCCACAGCACGTAACGAAACAGGAGGATTTCTCCATAAATCTGACTCTCCGCCTGATGATGCTAGTTGTGATTACTGGCAAAACGTCGTACTCAGAGTGCAAATGTTGTGGATTAGTTTTCCAACACACCGGTGTTGCTGTACTCGTAACGAATTGGGACGCTCTGTTTACGTGACAAACATTAGAAATTGGCTGTGTCGGGTGGTGGAGGGTTTAACCACACATTTATATTTAAGCAATCTAATCTAACATTTTTTTATGGATGATAACACATTCCTGCGGAGGGAGCTGGTAAGAACGTTGGGTTGCTCGGTCAATGGCCAGGGTCAACGGCGGCGTGGTGTATTCCGCAAATATGCCCGACTGTGTGGGCGGGCACAAGCCGGCGTGAGTAGGTTAAACGTTGAGTTTTATAAGGGCACCACGGGGTGACCAGCCCCTCCCCACCCAGCCCCACCCCTCCCACCCCCCACCCAGCCCCACCCTCCCCACCCAGCCCCTCCCCACCCTCCACAGCCAGCCCCTCCCCACCCTCCCCTCCAAGACCCACCCTGCCCACCCAGCCCCTCCCCACCCAGCCCCACCCCTCCCACTCCCCACCTAGCCCCTCCCCACCCAGCCCCTCCCCACCATCCCCACCCAGGCCCTCCCCACCCTCCTCTCCCAGACCCACCCTGCCCACCCAGCCCCTCCCCACCCTCCCCTCTCCACCCAGCCCCACCCCTCTCACCCCCACACAGCCCCTCCCCACCCTCCCCACCCAGCCCCTCCCCACCCTTCCCACCCCTCCCCTCCCCACCCTCCCCTCTCCACCCAGCCCCACCCCTCCCATTTTTGGATTCACGACGGACGGACGGACACAATAATCCCCTGTGGGCTGGTGGAACCAGGTGGTTCCTACCAGTATCATTCTTGATGACGGACGCTTGTGTTGCGCCCGAAACGTCGTGATTTATTTTATTTTCTACCCACGTGACTTTACCGAAAGAAACATATAGTATGGATGATACTGCTTGGTTCTTTCAGCAAAGTCGCGTAGGTATATTTTATTTATTTTATTTTATACCTACGTGACTTTACCGAAAGAACCAACAAAGAGTATGGATCCCTGCAGCCACGAAAGCTTCAAGATTAGTATGGATGATATCACACATGTTTATTTATACTGGAAGAATCCGATTAACTATAAAGCTCTTTTTCACAGATGTCCCGTAGGGGTGGGTAAGAAAGTAACAACATCAACAAGCAATACGAATACACCATAGAAGCGCAGAGTATAGGTATACATCGCTGTAAATTTTCTATCTACAATTGAAACTAAACTTTTTTTTATTTTTTATTTTACCAGGAAAAGCCCACTGAGCGATTAGCTCCTTTTCCAGAAGTGACCTTGCCACTAATGTTAGCTCAACAAAGTGGGCTTATCATGTGTACATTTATAGCAGCAAAATAGTCTTAATAAAATAAATGCATGAGGACCCGGAGATAAAAAAAAAAATCTGCCGGACCACGCGTAGAACACGCCAACTCCAAATGTACAGCAGGCGTCAGGGTCGGGATCGAACCCACGACCTCCTGTATACCAGGCGAGGTAGTTAACATTCACTGATCTTGATTACTCAATGATGGTGATGATTACGAATCGATTATATGATGATTAATGAAAAGATGATTACGAAATGATTAAAAGATGATGACTAAATGATGATTACTCAATGATGTCTTCTTCTTGGTTCTTTCGGTAAAGTCACGTAGAATGGAAATAATAAAATAATAAAAATAAAACATAATAAAATTATTCTCACGACGTTTCGGCCACAACGCAAGCAGCCGTCCTCAGGTGGAGCTTGGTATACAGGAGATCGTGAGTTCGATCCCGACCACGACGCCTGCTGTATGTTAGGAGTCTGCGTGTCTCTCTCTCTCTCATCATCATCATCGCGGTGGCTAGGAGATGTCAACTACCTCGCCTGGTATACAGGAGCTCGTGGGTTCGATCCCGACCCTGACGCCTGCTGTGGATTTGGAGTTTGCGTGTCTCTCTCTCATCATCATCACGGTGGCTAGGAGATGTCAACTACCTCGCCTGGTATACATGAGGTTGTGGGTTCGATCTCGACCACGACGCCTGCTGTATATTTGGAGTCTGCATGTCTCTCTCGCCGTGTTCGCGTGGATTGTTCTCCGGGCCCACCGTTTTTTTTTCCCCTCCACATTTGAGAATCAACGTGCTCTCACAGCTATTTTGGCTGCCATAAATTTCCACGTAACGATGAGCCCCCTTCCGTTGGGTCATCATCTGTGATGCGCCAGGTCGCTTCTGCCAAAGAAGCTAAACAACCTTAGTGAACCTTACCTGGTAAAATGAAGAAAAAAAAACGTGTTTATAGTTTTTAAAATCTCACCTGGGTCTGTCCTGGCGTACGGCAAAAGATGTTCAACAGCTACATTTTCACGTCGAGGTTTTCATCACGACGACCACAGATCATCGAGAAAGATCATCGCAATACGAACCCGGCGACAGCCGAGTTCGATTTCTACTCGCAACCAACACCAAACGGTGCTGGCCTACGACTCGGTCGACTCAGCCTCAATTGAGTATCCGGTGCGTGCGGTGTGTATACATCAGCACTGGGGAGACAAAGGCGGCCCGGTGTAGTGTTGGCCACCTCACCCCCCCCCCTCCTCGTGGGCTGTGCCGACCTTCAGAGGTGCTCGCTAACAGCACTTGCCCCAACAATCTGTTAAGGCTATACGGGGGATAGTTGTCTTTGTTTGTCCACGGGTACATGTGCGTATGTGTTTGTGAGTACAATAAACACGTCCATGCGCGTTCTGAATTGTGTGCGTATGTGTGCATGTGGAACATCTGCTGTGCCCTAATGAGTGTGTTGCATCTGCAATTTACTGTCAACGCCTATCATTACAGCCCCTTCTTTGCTCCCCCCACTGCAAGAACTTTAAAAGCTTCAATTCATTCAGTCAGCCGTGAGTTTCCATAGGAAACACACAATTGCTCTGAAGGGATCCGTTATGATCATCATCATCAGCATCAGGTGAAAAAGCATTGCTATTATCATCAGCTGCATCATCATCATCAGTCTCGGCAGTAGCATCATCATCAGGGTCAGCACCATTATACTGGTAGGAACCTCCTGGTTACACCAGCCCACAGGGGATTATTGTGTCCGTCCGTCGTGCAGGGAAGGGCTGGGTGGAGAGGGTGGGGAGGGGCTGGGTGGGGAGGGTGGGGAGGGGCTGGGTGGGCAGGGTGGGGCTGGGTGGGGGGTGGGAGGGGTGGGGCTGGGTGGGGAGGGGCTGGTCACCCCGTGGTGCCCTTATAAAACTCAACGTTTAACCTACTCACGCCGGCTTGTGCCCGCCCTCACAGTCGGCCATATTTGGGGAATACACCACGCCGCCGTTGACCCTGGCCATTGACCGAGCAACCCGACGTTCCTACCAGCTCCCTCCGCAGGAATGTGTTCCTCGTCATCATGATCATAATCATCAACAACAACAACAGCAGCATCATCAGCTGCATGGTTATTATTATAATGATGATACGAAAAATTTACTTTTCTTGCGCTCTTCATTCACGGATCACTGGGCGCTGTACATAACATGCATTAATATGAACCATTAAGAAACAATAAGCTTCAAAAAACACCTGTGAATTTAAATTTATCGGTTGTGGGTGGAGGACAGTTCCAACCTTGCGTGTGTCACTTACGTTGTGTGGTTTGTGCACGGCTGGGAATTGAACCCAGACCGTGCATCTCCCATTGAGCTCATGGTCAGCCTGAAGAGGAACATCACCAGCATTAAATTTCGGTTGAAAGCTTTCGTGACTGCAGGGATTCATCTTCTTGGTTCTTTCGGTAAAGTCACGTAGAAGAGAAATAATAAAATAATAAAAATAAAACAATAAAATAATTCTCACGACGTTTCGGCCACAACGCAAGCAGCCGTCCTCAGGCGAAGAACAGGTCTGTCATTCAGACGCTGTCTTTCCGACAGACCTGTTTTTCACCTGAGGACGGCTGCTTGCGTTGTGGCCAAAACGTCGTGAGAATTGTATTTTAATATGTTTTATTTTTATTATTTTATTATTTCCCTTCTACGTGACTTTACCGAAAGAACCAAGAAGATGAATCCCTGCAGTCACGAAAGCTTTAAATCGAAACTCAATGCACTTGTTGATTTATTTTTTATTGTGACTTTTTACGTAGGTTGCAGAAGCGATGTTCATGAAACACGATTTCAGAGCGTATTGGCTCCCGGGCTAATTCAAAATAGACTGAACCTGAACCGAAACTGAACCTACAATATTGTTGTCGTTAAGGGCTGGTGGATAAGGAGCCCAGCAGCAAGCAATCCAACCAGCCAGGAGACGCGAGGCAACGGATTATATATTTTTTGCAATCGGAGCGGGATGCACATTTTTTTTTAAATTCGTTACATTCGCTCAGCGTTGCTGTGGCTCATTCAGAAACCGCAACAACAACAAAAAAAACCCACCGTGTCCCGCGGGGCATTTGTGAGCTGTCAGGACCCAATTGCTAACATGATACAGATAGCAAGAGTCAGCAAGCCCGTCTATTGCTCTGCCGGTGAAAGCGAAGCTGGCAAAGCCAGTCCATTAACCAGGCCTCCACCTGCCGGCACCAGTGGTGACCCTGGCTGCCGGGTCAACGAAGATGGACTCGCTGTGCGCCACAGCATCTCGAGACAATAGACTGACAGAGCGGTGGTCTGATGGAGTCTCTAGACAATAGACTGACAGACTGATCTTTGATGGGGTCTTTAGACAATAGACTGACAGAGCTGTGGTCTGATGGAGTTTCTAGACAATAGACTGACAGACCCAGTCACTGATGGGGTCTCTAGACAATAGACTGACAGAGCGGTGGTCTGATGGAGTCTCTAGACAATAGACTGGCAGAGCGGTGGTCTGATGGAGTCTCTAGACAATAGACTGACCGACCGGTGGTCTGATGGAGTCTCTAGACAATAGACTGACAGACCGGTGGTCTGATGGGGTCTCTAGACAATAGACTGGCAGAGCGGTGGTCTGATGGAGTCTCTAGACAATAGACTGACAGACCGGTGGTCTGATGGAGTCTCTAGACAATAGACTGACAGACCGGTGGTCTGATGGTGTCTCTAGACAATAGACTGACAGACCGGTGGTCTGATGGAGTCTCTAGACAATAGACTGGCAGAGCGGTGGTCTGATGGAGTCTCTAGACAATAGACTGACAGACCGGTGGTCTGATGGAGTCTCTAGACAATAGACTGACAGACCGGTGGTCTGATGGAGTCTCTACACAATAGACTGACAGACCGGTGGTCTGATGGAGTCTCTAGACAATAGACTGATAGAGTGGTGGTCTGATGGTGTCTCTAGACAATAGACTGACAGACCGGTGGTCTGATGGCGTCTCTAGACAATAGACTGGCAGAGCGGTGGTCTGATGGTGTCTCTAGACAATAGACTGACCAACCGGTGGTCTGATGGGGTCTCTAGACAATAGACTGACAGACCGGTGGTCTGATGGTGTCTCTAGACAATAAACTGACAGATCGGTGGTCTGATGGTGTCTCTAGACAATAGACTGACAGAGCGGTGGTCTGATGGTGTCTCTAGACAATAGACTGACAGATCGGTGGTCTGATGGTGTCTCGAGACAATAGACTGACAGACCGGTGGTCTGATGGTGTCTCTAGACAATAGACTGACAGAGCGGTGGTCTGATGGTGTCTCTAGACAATAGACTGACAGACCGGTGGTCTGATGGGGTCTCTAGACAATAGACTGACAGACCGGTGGTCTGATGGTGTCTCTAGACAATAGACTGACAGACCTGGTCACTGTTGAGGTCTCTAGACAATAGACTGACAGACCTGGTCACTGTTGATGTCTCTAGACAATAGACTGACAGACTCAGTCACTGTTGAGGTCTCTAGACAATAGACTGACAGACTCAGTCACTGTTGAGGTCTCTAGACAATAGACTGACAAACCAGTCTCTGATGGGGTCTCTAGACAATAGACTGACAGACCTGGTCACTGTTGAGGTCTCTAGACAATAGACTGACAGACCTGGTCACTGTTGAGGTCTCTAGACAATAGACTGGCAGACTGGGCACTGATGGTGTCTCTAGACAATAGACAGAGCGGTTTCTAACGGTATATCTAGACAGTAGACATGCAGACTGGTCTCTGATTGGGGGGAATGGGGGGGGAGGGGAGGGTTGTTTCTCTCTTGACCATAGATAAATTTGCCCTCCATTACATTACCTTTAGAAAGAAAACTAATAACACAAACAACAATGGGGGATAATTACATTCAGCAAAGCGCGCCATGCAATAGGGACTCGTGACAGCTGTGCCGGTTGGCATGCCACACGTCTGGGGGAAAAAAACGCCACCCTAAAATTATGTCCTTGTGTCTTTTATGTCTTTGTGTGTGGTGCTCGCTAACAGCCCTTGCCCCCAGACAGTCTGTCAAGGGTATACGGGGGGGATCTTTGTTCACCGTGTGCGAGCGTGAGAGGGGAGGTCTAAATTCGTTCTCGATTTGAAGCTTTCGTGACCGCGAGGATTCATACTTTTAGTTTTTTCGGTAAAGTCACGTAGGTAAAAAAAATGAAATTAAAATTAATAAAAATAAAATAATAATTAAAAAATCACGACGTTTCGGAGGCAACACAAGTCTCCGTCATCAGGTGGGACCGTCACAGCCAGATTTGCTGTATCAAGTTTTTTTTTAATGAATTTTAATTTCATTTTTTTTTACTTTTTTGTCTAAATGCGTGTCCGTGTGGGTGTCTGGGGAGCGGTGGCGCCGCGGTGCGAAGACCCGAGTTCGATTCCCGATTCTCACGGCTACTGGCGATGTTCTGAACCGGTCCTGGGCCTCCCCTAGGTCGACTCAGCCTCAAATGAGCACCTGGTGCGATTTCGATTGAAAGCTTTCGTGACTGCAAGGATTCATCTTCTTGGTTCTTTCGGTAAAGTCACGTAGAAGGGAAATAATACAATAATAAAAATAAAACATAATAAAATAACATAATAATATAATAAAATAATATTACAATATAATATAAATTTTATTATGTTATATTATTTTCTAATTTTATTATTTTTCTTCTACGTGACTTTACCCAAAGAACCAAGAAGATGAACACCTGCTGCCCTTTAAATTTCGATTTAAAGCTTTCGTGACTGCAGGGATTCATCTTCTTGGTTCTTTCGGTAAAGTCACGTAGAAGGGAAATAATAAAATAATAAAAATTAAACTTAATAAAATCATTCTCACGACGTTTCGGCCACAACGCAAGCAGCCGTCTTCAGGTGGAGACAAAGGCGGCCGGGCGTGGTTCTGACCACCATCGTGGGCACTTGGCGGCCTTCATCGGTGCTGTTCGCGAACAGCACTTGCCCCTACAAGTCTGTGAAGGCTACACGGTGGGGGGGGGGGGGGCTTTACCTTTGTGTGTCCGCACTCGCGGGCTCTCTGAATCTTTATAATGGATGACCGATGAACAATACGCGGAGACACACTCACAATTCCCGTTCTTAGCTGAAGAGCGGATAGAATTAGCGCGCGAGAGAGAGAGAAAGGGAGCACTTTGGAATTGAAAGACAATAAAACACCAAACATTTAGTCGAAGAAAAAAGGAACGATGTGGGTTTTTAATTTTGCGTGTTGCGTGTGCGTGGTGGTGTTTTTTTGTTAAAGCATTCGCATCGAACGAGACGGCCCGAAAAACAATGTAATGTAATATTCGGCAAACAAATTGTTCGGTATGAAGGTCTTGGGGTTTTTATTTTGCTACCAATTATTTTACATAGAAAGAAAAAAGTCGAATGATAAATAAATAAACCCATCAGAGAGGTTTTTCTGGGTTAGATCTCGTAAATATGAATGTGTCGTTAAACCCGCCACCACCCGACACAGCATATTCGTATGGTTTTTCACGTAAACAGAACGGACCAATTCGTTACTAGTACAGCACCCCTTGGTGTGTGTTGTGCTCGTAACGAATTGGCACGTTCTGTTTACTTGACTAACCTTGCTAATTAACTGTGTCGGGTGGTGGTGGTTTTAACGACACATTGATCTAACCCAAAAACCTGTATTATGGATGATTTTGGTCGTGAAAGCCAAAGTGTTCGACCAAATAAAAGCCCCACTGAAATAAACAATAAATGCATCGATCTACTAAACAAGAATCAAATTACATTTCTTTACTATGTTTGTATTACCGGTGAGGTTAAAATGTTAATACTTCACAGGATAAAATGTAATATTATTTTCAAATTTTTTTCATCTTTGTTTACAATATAAATGGTAAGTTATGCAGCGTTTGCAGTATGACATGGTAAGCCACACAGGCTGGGAACGCATCATCGTAGTACTAATTTGATAAGTAATTCAACGTACGGCATTTCAATATACGAAGATCCAGGAACGCATCTACTTTATATTGTTTGTTATTGTTGTTGTTACTCGCTGACTCGGCCTATACTGGACATCTGTGAAAACAGAGCTTCACAGCTCTTCGGATTCCTCCTCCAGCCTAAATCGAGGTTCTGATTTTGTATATCGAGGTTTTACTGTATTTAGGCGGAGTTGTTCAGGTGGGGGGGGGGGGGGTGCGGGAAAAACCCCACCGTGAGCTTCCCCCCCCCCCTCCCGCCTGAGTCTTACATCTGAGTCTTACATCTGAGTCTTACATCTGAGTATTACATCTGAGTCTTACATCTGAGTCTTACATCTGAGTTTTACATCTGAGTCTTACATCTGAGTCTTACATCTGAGTTTTACATCTGAGTCTTACATCTGAGTCTTACATCTGAGTGTTACATCTGAGTCTTACATCTGAGTCTTACATCTGAGTCTTACATCTGAGTCTTACATCTGAGTCTTACATCTGAGTTTTACATCTGAGTCTTACATCTGAGTCTTACATCTGAGTATTGCATCTGAGTGTTACATCTGAGTCTTACATCTGAGTCTTACATCTGAGTCTTACATCTGAGTCTTACATCTGAGTATTGCATCTGACACCGTGAGGTCGTAGCACGGATGGGAGCCCCCCAAAGTGCAGGTTCTGAGTCATTAGATATATTTTTAAAGTCTGTCTTGGAAACTCACTTCTTTAAACTCGCAATTATCCATCTAGTTCTGGCCATGTACCCTGCAGGGTCCATGTATTTCCTGATTTTCCATACACACCACGCATTGGGATCTACGGATGAAATTTGGCACTTTACAAATGTAAATGATTATCATGATTAATCCCGCCCCCCAGTGTTTGCTAATGTCTGCCCTTGAAGGTTCCAGAATCAGGAGGTACCACAGCCAAGGCCCTCCGAAGGGTCATTCTTGTAAAACATCTTAGGCCTGAGTGTTCCTTTACCTGCGTCAATCAAATTAAATCACGCATTATCACTGCAGCAGGTGGCATTATTAGAGGATGGGTTTGCGGCTTGATCTTTTCTTTTTGCTGTCATTGGTGACTTGGCTTAGACATCAAAAGAACTGCTCTTGAAGATTCTGGTTTAATCAGAGGCAGACAAATTCCAGGCCAAAATACAGGCCATATCCTAGGCCAAATTCCGGGCCAATACCTATGCCAAATTCTTGACCAAATTCCAGGACAAAATCCGGGTAAAATTTTAGGCCAAATTCTAGGCCAAATTTAGGCCAAAGTCCAGGCTATATTCTTGGCCAAATTCCAGGTCAAAATCCAGGCCAAATTTTAAGCTAAAGTCCAGACCAAATTCTAGGCCAAATTCCATACCAAATTCCAGGCGAAAATCCAGGTCAAATCTTTGGTCAAATTCTAGGCCAAAATCCATGTAAAAATTTCGCCCATAGTCCAGGCTAAATTCCAGGCCAAAATCCAGGCCAAAGTGCAAGCCAAAGTCGAGGCAAAATTCTTGGCCAAATTCCAGTAAAAATTTTAGGACAAATTTCAGGTCAAAATCCAGGCCAAAGTCCAGGCCAAATTCCAGGCCAAAGTCGAGACCAAATTTCAGGCCAAATTCTTGGCCAAAGTCCAGTCCAAAATCCGGGTCAAAATTAAGGCCAAAATCCAGGCCAAATTCCAGGCCAAATTCTATGCCAAAACCCAGGCCATATTCTAGGCCAAAAATACACTAAGCAGTGCTAAAAACCCTCCTATTAAATTGATTTTTATTTAATCAAAATATGTGGCTAATATTCCCAGCTCTGAATCCGGTTAGGCCGCCACACGGCGAATGATTTTTCAATTGCGGGAAACGCATGAAACCAAAGCTGCCCTCGTGTGTGGATAATAAAGCTCACTTGATGGATTCTTAGAGAAGTCGTTCTGTGACATCCACTTCCACGGGGCAGTTCTGTAACACAGACATGCATTGCTGTGGAGAGTTTCGCGTGAAATGGCAACTTAGAGCGCAGATGGGAATAATTATTGTGAAGAAAACACACGGGAGATGTCTTGTTTTTTTGTATGTGAAAATATCATTTTTTTATTATTATAAACAGCAAGTTTACCACAGCTTTCGGACACTTTAAGCCTGTGCCCAGAGTAATACAATCAGTCAGTCTCGTCGTGCACACAAAGAGTTAATTGAAAGCCATAATCAGATAACATTAAAAGTCCTAGATTCAAAAGAGCAATGCAGGGCAAGTGTGTTTTTTGTGGCTGATGTATCTGTGGGACGCCTTAGTTTTTAACAGATTTTTTTTTCATTAACCCTGCAATGCACATCAACTAGTGCACGCCAACTCAAAGACATTTCTGCTCGGGCTGCCAATAGTGTCCTTACCCCCCGCCCTACCCCTCCGCCCCCCCCAGCAAAAAAAAAACCTCAATGTGAAAAGGCAAATATAACTCGGGCCACCCCGCGGATAGCCTGTGCCCCCCCTCCAAAAAAAGTAAAAATGTTGATAATCCATCGGAAGAATTCTGCCAGATTCTGGCAGAGAAAAGAGACGTGGATTTTTTTTTCTGTTTTGTCGGTGGGTTTTGGAGATGTGCGTGCGTGTCTCAAGCATGTGGTGGGAATTGTTATCCGAAATGTTAGCGTAACGGGGGGTATTTGGGGGGGGGGCGGAGATGGCTGGGGGGGGGGGGTCATCGTTTCTAAACGCGCCTGGGCTCTCGCTCTGTGCTCCGCGCAGGCAGCGGTTAAACCGACCAAGCAATTGAATTCCTTTGTTCGTTAGGTTCCAGTTCATTGATTAACAAAAGGACGGATATAATTTTGTCAGGCATTCTGAAAAGGCTCAAATGTCAGGTTTTTGAAATGAGATTAGTCCCTCCTCTGAGAAGAATAAAAGGCATCCTAACCTTTTGTCTACAATTAACCCGGTGCTTACCGATCGCACCCACACCGCCCGGCTCAGCCAAAAGTCCTCTTCTCACTCGCGCGCTCTCTCGCTCTGTCTTTCATTCATTCCCGTCGTTCCTCATCGGAACGTACTTTTTTTTGTTCTTCAAGTGGCCAGTGCATAAGATCGATGCTCGTTGGTGGATTGTTTTGTGTGTGTTGGTGGTAGGCCACGTGGTGACTGCTTTAGGCCACAGTCCATGTTCGTTAACGCGTCAGCTGCTTGGACGCTATTGTGACGTCACACACACACACACGTGTTGCCCACGTGCCCACGTGTCCACACCTCGATCGAATTTCTTGGCCAATGAAGCTCACTTCATAGCGGCGGTGCCTAGGAGATGTTAACTACCTCGCCAGGTATACAGGAGGTCGTGGGTTCGAGTCCGACCCTGACGCCTGCTGCTGTATATTTGGAGTTTGCGTGTCTCTCTGTCTCTCATCATCATCACGGTAGCTAGGAGATGTTAACTACCTCGCCTGGTGTGCAGGAGGTCGTGGGTTCGAGTCCGACCCTGACGCCTGCTGCTGCTGTATATTTGGAGTTTGCGTGTCTCTCTCCCCGTGGTCGCGTGGATTTTTCTCCGGGTCGTTCGGGTTGTTCCCTCCACGTTCAGAATCGAACAGTCGCTTCGAGTATCTGTCTGCTCCACATTACCACGTGATGATTTAGCTCACTTCGTTGAGCTATGATTTGTGAGGGTCAGGTCACTTCTGAAAAAACAACAACAACAACAACATCGCTCCAGTGGGGCCTTACCTGGTAAAAAATATATTTAAAAAAAATAGTTTTAGTTTAGAAACTCATCCACAGCGACCAAGAGGAACAACGTACGGACGAAGTTTTTCTCAGGCTGGTTTCGAACCACGTGGCACGGCCACGTGGCCCAGCGAAGAGGCGGTGGTGGTGGTGTGTGGGGGTGCGCTCCAGACTCAGATCCTACTCGGGGTTTAGGGTTTGACTCGCCACCCCCCCCC
The DNA here is from genome assembly GCF_965212315.1 of Lampetra planeri. NCBI lineage: Eukaryota > Metazoa > Chordata > Hyperoartia > Petromyzontiformes > Petromyzontidae > Lampetra > Lampetra planeri. The sequence continues at coordinate 5,912,283 of NC_136157.1, forward strand.
CGCCAAATCGTCGTCGAAAATCAAAGGAGAATCAAAACAAACCGAGGTACAGATTCGGTCTCCAACGGTGGCGTATTTGAGGCTGAGTCGATCTAGAGGCAGAACAGCGCCCCAAGAACCGGTGCAAATATTCGCCACTGAGCAAGAGGGGGGGGGGGGGTCGAACTCGGGGGGTCGGGTTCGTAGCGCCACCGAGCTTACCGCTGCACTACCGCATGACTGCGATTTAAAGCTTTCGGTAAAGTCATGTAGAATGGAAATAATAAAATAATAATAAAAACATAATAAAATGAAATTCTCACGACGTTTCGGCCACAACACAAGCAGCCGTCCTCAGGTGAAGAACACACACTGACACACACACAGACACACAGACACACACACAGACACACACAGACAGACACACAGACACACACACACTGACACACAGACACACAGACATACACAGACACACAGACACACACACACACACAGACACACACACACACAGACACACACACAGACACACACACACAGCCACACACAGACACACACACAGACACACACAGACACACACACAGACACACAGACACACACACAGACAGACACACACACAGACAGACACACAGACACACACACAGACACACACACACAGCCACACACAGACACACACACAGACACACACAGACACACACACAGACACACACACAGCCACACACACACACAGACACACACAGACACACACACAGACACACACACACAGGCAGTCAGTGAGAGGCTCGTGTGAAATTCGCGGCGCGTTCCTGGCCGCCCCGTGGCCTCGCGCCACGCACCTCGCCGGGCGCGAGCGGGTTAAATATTCCTGCATACAACATAAAAGAATCGGAGGGGTTTTAAGAGCAAGCAGATTGACTCCGATGATGCATGCAAGGAAAAAAAAGAGAGAGTACAATATAATGATGAAGGGGGGGTGGGGGGTGGGGGAGATGGGGGGGGGGGTGTGTGGGGGGTGATTGGGGGAGGGAGGGAGAGAGAGAGAGGGGGAGAGAGAGGGGGACATTTGGTACAAATCTCTACCCTGTGAGTTTCTCATTGTAGCCAGTTGTGGCTCAATATAGCGAAAGGAGCGTGCCGCTGTGAGCCACGTTTCGACCACGTTGGGCCCATTCACGTGCGCGCGGATGTGGGCTGCGTTACGCAACTCCTGCGTAAAACACAACAGTTTACGATGTATCAGTCAGTGTGTTGCTACCCGCGTGCCGATTGAGTTATGAACTCGGATTTACCTGTGCAAGGGTGGCGAGTGCCCTCCTGGACTTGCCAACAGCGGATGTTAAAGAGAGAAAAGGTAACTTTCGATTTGAAGCTTTCGTGACTGCAGGGATTCATCTTCTTGGTTCTTTCGGTAAAGTCGCGTAGAAGGGAAATAATAAAATAATAAAAATAAACATAATAAAATAATCAAATTTCGATTTAAAGCTTTCGTGACTGCAGGGATTCATCTTCTTGGTTCTATCGGTAAAGTCACGTAGAAGGGAAGTAATAAAATAATAAAAATAAAACCCAATAAAATAATTCTCAGACTCTGTCGCCTCGACGGACCTGGTTTTCACCTGAAGACGGCTGCTTGCGTTGTGGCCGAAACGTCGTGAGAATTATTTTATTGTGTTTCATTTTTATTATTTTATTACTTCCCTTCTACGTGACTTTACCGAAAGAGCCAAGAAGAGAAACGGTATTTGTGATGCGTGTGTGCGCGCGTGTGTGTGTGCGTGTGTGTTGGAGGGAGCGGTGGCGCAGTGGTTAGCGCGCTTCGCTACGAACACGGCGGAACTGGGTTAGACTCCCGGTCACGGCCACCGGCAGTTAATATGAAGCCGGTCGTAGGTGGACTCAGCCTCAAATGAGTAACTGGTTGCGGCGTGTAAAACATCGCCACTGGGGAGACAAAGGCGGCCGGGCGTGGTTGCTAACAGCACATGCCCCAAAAGTCTGTTACAGGCTACACGGGGGATCTTTGTCTGTGTAAGTTTCACCGGTGTGTGTGTGAGATTGATGGTCATGGTATTGATGTGTGTGTATACGTGAAGCATATTGACTCATATGTATACGCACGCAAGTGAAAAATGCATATCCGTATATATATAGCTTATGCAAACATGCTATATTTATATATGTACCTACATATGTACACACACATACGTGCGTCTTCATCACTCATATCTATTTGCAGATACACATATGCATGCACCCATATATAATGTAAATGTATATGGATGCGTATGTATATATTGCATATGCATACACACTCATTTACATACACAAAGCCGAATAAACGTCCCTCTCGCCTTAGACTGTTGGGGCAAGTGCTGTTAGCGAGTAGTAGCACCTATGAAGGTGGTAGATTTGCAGCACCACGTCCAGCCGCCTTTGTCTTCCCAGTGGCGATGTTTACACACCGCACCAGGTACTCATTTGAGGCTGAGTCGACCTAGGGGGGGACGGCCCAGGATTCCAGTGAGCGGGAATCGAACTTGGGTCGCCGGGTTCGTAGCGCAACGCGCTGAAAGATGCACTACAGCTCCCCAAAGACATTCATACACACACATTCATATACACATTCATATACACACATTCATACACACATTCATATACACATTCATATACACATTCATATACACATTCATATACACACATTCATATACACATTCATATACACACAGTCATATACACATTCATACACACAAGCATATACACATTCAAACACACACATTCATATACACACAGTCATATACACATTCATATACACATTCATATACACACAGTCATATACACATTCATATACACACATTCATATACACACAGTCATATACACATTCATATACACACATTCATATACACATTCATATACACACAGTCATATACACATTCATATACACACAGTCATATACACATTCATATACACACATTCATATACACATTCATATACACATTCATATACACACATTCATATACACATTCATATACACACATTCATATACACATTCATATACACATTCATATACACACATTCATATACACATTCATATACACACATTCATATACACATTCATATACACATTCATATACACATTCATATACACACATTCATATACACACAGTCATATACACATTCATATACACACATTCATATACACACATTCATACACACACATTCATATACACATTCATATACACATTCATATACACACATTCATATACACACATTCATATACACACAGTCATATACACATTCATATACACACATTCATATACACATTCATATACACACATTCATATACACATTCATATACACATTCATATACACACATTCATATATACACATTCATATACACATTCAAATACACATTCATATACACATTCATATACACATTCATATACACATTCATATACACATTCATATACACATTCATATACACACATTCATATACACATTCATATACACATTCATATACACACATTCATATATACACATTCATATACACATTCAAATACACATTCATATACACATTCATATACACATTCAAATACACATTCATATACACATTCATATACACATTCATATACACACATTCATATACACATTCATATACACATTCATATACACACAGTCATATACACATTCATATACACATTCATATACACACATTCATATACACATTCATATACACACATTCATATACACATTCATATACACACATTCATACACACACATTCATATACACACATTCATATACACATTCATATACACATTCATACACACAAGCATATACACATTCATACACACACATTCATATACACACATTCATATACACACATTCATATACACATTCATATACACACAGTCATATACACATTCAAATACACACATTCAAATACACATTCATACACACACATTCATATATACACATTCATATACACATTCATATACACATTCATATACACACATTCATATACACATTCATATACACACATTCATACACACACATTCATATACACACATTCATATACACATTCATATACACACATTCATACACACACATTCATATACACACATTCATATACACATTCATATACACACATTCATACACACACATTCATATACACACATTCATATACACATTCATATACACACATTCATACACACACATTCATACACACACATTCATATACACATTCATATACACACATTCATATACACATTCATATACACACATTCATATACACATTCATATACACACATTCATATACACACAGTCATATACACACATTCATATACACATTCATATACACACATTCATATACACATTCATATACACACAGTCATATACACATTCAAATACACACATTCATATACACACATTCATATACACACATTCATATACACACATTCATATACACATTCATATACACACATTCATATACACATTCATATACACACAGTCATACACACATTCAAATACACACATTCAAATACACATTCATACACACACATTCATATATACACATTCATATACACATTCATATACACATTCATATACACACATTCATATACACATTCATATACACACATTCATATACACATTCATATACACACATTCATACACACACATTCATATACACACATTCATATACACATTCATATACACACATTCATATACACATTCATATACACACAGTCATATACACATTCATATACACACATTCATACACACAAGCATATACACATTCATACACACACATTCATATACACACATTCATATACACACAGTCATATACACATTCATACACACACATTCATACACACACATTCATACACCCACATACACGTGTGTGTGTGTGTACATTCATACACACACATTCATACACCCACATACACGTGTGTGTGTGTGTGTACATTCATACACACACATTCACACACATTCATACACACCCACACACACGTGTACACACACGAATTATTGATGATTCTGGGTGGAAGCTCTACCTCTCTGGCCTGTCTACGTGCTTTGAAGAAGAGTCGTTGCCCGAAACGTCGCCTATTATATAACTTTTACTTTCACAGTCGAACTGACGTGTTGAGAAGTGTCTGTGTACATTCCTACTTTACTGAACCTTTGCAATACGCATTAAGTTCATTATTTACCGATGTCAATGTTTCGACTCACTGACCTGTTGCAGGAAATATGCACAGTACGTACCTATGTGCACGTGGGTACAGGCGCGGCGCTGCAATTTCTTTATCGTGGCACTGCTGTCGGAAAGGTGCACAGACACCCATAGAGAGTCATAATATTGACACACAGAGATGCATAGAGGCACATACAGATATGTTAAAGCGAAGCAACATTGTGATCATCATCATCATCATCGCCATCATGGTCTATGCACTGCTGGATGAAGGTTATTGTGACGATGATGTGTCTACCCTGCGTGTGTGTTCTCTAATCCACGTGCGTCTCTCTCTGTCTCTCTGTGTATTCATCATCATCATCATGGTCTATGCACTGCTGGATGAAGGTCAATGTGACGATAATGTCTCTACCCTGCGTGTGTGTTCTTTAATCCACGTGTGTCTCTACTTGTCTCTCTGTGTAATCATCATCATCATCATCACCATCATGGTCTATGCACTGCTGGATGAAGGTTATTGTGACGATAATGTCTGTACACTGGGTGTGTGTTCCCTAATCCACGTGTGTCTCTGTGTGAGTCTATGGGTCTCTGTGTGAGTCTATGGGTTTCTGTGTGAGTCTATGGGTCTCTGTGTGAGTCTATGGGTCTCTGTGTGAGCCTATTGGTCTCTGTGTGAGTCTGTAGGTCTCTGTGTGAGTCTATGCGTCTCTGTGTGGGTCTATGGGCTTTTGTGTGAGTCTATGGGTCTATGTGTGAGCCTATGGGTCTCAGTGTGAGTCTATAGGTCTCTGTGTGAGTTTATGCGTCTCTATGGGAGTCTGTGGGTCTCTGTGTGAGTCTATGGGTATCTGTGAGTATATGGGTCTCTGTGTGAGTCTATGTGTCTCTGTGTGAGCCTATGGGTCTCTGTGTGAGTCTATGGGTCTCTGTGTGAGTCTATGGGTCTCTGTGTGAGTCTATGGGTCTCTGTGTGAGTTTATGGGTCTCTGTGTGAGTCTATGGGTCTCTGTGTGAGTCTATGGGTCTCTGTGTGAGCCTATGGTTCTTTGTGTGAGTCTATGAGTCTCTGTGTGAGTCTATGTGTCTCCGTGTGAGTCTATGTGTCTCTGTGTGAGTCTATGGGTCTGTGTGTGAGCCTTTGATTCTCTGTGTGAGTCTATGTGTGTATGTGTGAGTCTATGTGTCTCTGTGTGAGTCTATGGGTCTCTGTGTGAGCCTATGGTTCTCTGTGTGAGTCTATGTGTCTCTGTGTGAGTCTTTGGGCCTCTGTGTGAGTCTATGTGTCTCTGTGTGAGTCTATGGGTCTCTGTGTGAGCCTATGGTTCTCTGTGTGAGTCTATGGGTCTCTGTGTGAGTCTATGGGTCTCTGTGTGAGTCTATGGGTCTCTGTGTGAGTCTATGAGTCTCTGTGTAAGTCTATGGGTTTCTGTGCGAGTCTATGAGTCTCAGTGAGTCTATGGGTCTCTGTGTGAGTCTATGGGTCTCTGTGTGAGTCTATGGGTCTCTGTGTGAGTCTATGGGTCTCTGTGTGAGTCTATGTGTCTCTGTGTGAGTCTATGGGTCTCTGTGTGAGTCTATGTGTCTCTGTGTGAGTCTATGTGTCTCTGTGTGAGTCAATGTGTCTCTGTGTGAGTCTATGGGTCTCTGTGTGAGTCTATGTGTCTCTGTGTGAGTCTATGTGTCTCTGTGTGAGTCTATGTGTCTCTGTGTGAGTCTATGTATCTCTGTGTGAGTCTATGTGTCTCTGTGTGAGTCTATGGGTCTCTGTGTGAGTCTATGAGTCTCTGTGTAAGTCTATGGGTTTCTGTGCGAGTCTATAAGTCTCAGTGAGTCTATGGGTCTCTGTGTGAGTCTATGGGTCTCTGTGTGAGTCTATGGGTCTCTGTGTGAGTCTATGGGTTTCTGTGCGAGTCTATCAGTCTCAGTGAGTCTATGGGTCTCTGTGTGAGTCTATGGGTCTCTGTGTGAGTCTATGGGTCTCTGTGTGAGTCTATGGGTCTCTGTGTGAGTCTATGTGTCTCTGTGTGAGTCTATGTGTCTCTGTGTGAGTCTATGGGTCTCTGTGTGAGTCTATGTGTCTCTGTGTGAGTCTATGGGTCTCTGTGTGAGTCTATGGGTCTCTGTGTGAGTCTATGTGTCTCTGTGTGAGTCTATGTGTCTCTGTGTGAGTCTATGGGTCTCTGTGTGAGTCTATGTGTCTCTGTGTGAGTCTATGTGTCTCTGTGTGAGTCTATGTGTCTCTGTGTGAGTCTATGTGTCTCTGTGTGAGTCTATGGGTCTCTGTGTGAGTCTATGTGTCTCTGTGTGAGTCTATGTGTCTCTGTGTGAGTCTATGTGTCTCTGTGTGAGTCTATGTGTCTCTGTGTGAGTCTATGGGTCTCTGTGTGAGTCTATGAGTCTCTGTGTAAGTCTATGGGTTTCTGTGCGAGGCTATGAGTCTCAGTGAGTCTATGGGTCTCTGTGTGAGTCTATGGGTCTCTGTGTGAGTCTATGGGTCTCTGTGTGAGTCTATGTGTCTCTGTGTGAGTCTATGGGTCTCTGTGTGAGTCTATGTGTCTCTGTGTGAGTCTATGGGTCTCTGTGTGAGTCTATGAGTCTCTGTGTAAGTCTATGGGTTTCTGTGCGAGT
>NC_136157.1:5925085-5927585 GCF_965212315.1 Lampetra planeri
ACCTTTCCCGGCACACTGACGAGTGAGATACCCTTGTAGTTGTTACAGTCTGTGCACCAGGTACTCATTTAAGGCTGAGACACACACACACACAGACAACAACAACAACCGCCATTCGCCACTAAGTGGCGGTGACGTCACCACGACGCTTGTGCCAGGCCATGTGCACCTTGAGGCCACGTGAAGTGTCGAACGCCCGCTGGCAGGAGGTCACGGGGCAGACCCAGGTGCCACGGGTCAACTGACTGAGATGACCGAGATGTCTGGCTGATGCACCACCTGTGCCCCCTACTGTACCAACTTGCTGTGCTTTAGCCACCCGGCGCTCCGCTCGTTGTTGTGAGCGTCGCTCCTCCGCCCTCCGTTGTTGTTGGAGGGCGACTGCCTCCAACTGCCCAGTAGCGTCCTTCACGAGCCTCCTCCACTGAGGCCGATCTTGACACCGCTGGTACCAGTCATCGGCAAGTCCACTCAGCTCCACGTCCTTCTGTACCACATCACTCCATCTCTTCTCTAGCCCGTGCCGCGCCCGTTTAGCCCCCTCGATCCGGCCGAACAAAAGCTGTTTAGGCATGCGGTGGCTGGGCATGCGGGCTACATGACCCAGCCAACGCAGCCTTGCCTGCCGGAGGAGCTCACTGATGGGACTTTGCCCAGATCTTTCAAGGACTTGTGAGCTCCTCACACAATCCAGCCTGGTTAAACCCAGGATGGATCGTAGGCAGGCCAGCCTAAATGTTTCTAACCGGCGAAGATGCTCCACTAGGGGGGTCCACGTTTCGCAAGCGTAGAGAAGGGAGGGAATGACCGTGGCCGAGAAGACCTGAAGCTTCGTGCGGAGCGACAGACCAGGTAGGTTCCACACAGCGTTACGCAACCGATGAAAAGATATTGCCGCTCGACTGATCTGGAGTGAGACCTCTGCTGATAAACTGGAGCCGGTCATAAGCACACTGCCCAGGTATGGGAAACTCTCCACTCTCTCCACAACTGCCCCATCACCAATTGGGAGTTGTGGGGGTGAAGTGTCCGATGGTACAAAATACCCAGGCAGGTGCTTAGTTTTGGTGGGGCTGATGGTAAGGCCCCACCTCTTAGTGGCACGCTCCAGTCTCAGCAGCAGCGTCTCCAACTCCTCTTGAATGAGCAGCTATTACCAAATCATCGGCATACATAACGTGGTTGACCAATAGGGAGCCATCCCTTTATCGCACCGCGGCGTCGATCAGCCTCCCATTATATCTGTACCAAATAGAAATTCCCCCGGTACAGCTATTGAAGGCTTCACGAACTACGCAGTCGAAATAGATGATAAATAATGTGGGAGCCAGAGGACATCCCTGTCGCACCCCAAGGTGTACAGGGAAAGGCTCCGACTCCCGGCCACGTAGTTTTACCCGGGCCCGCTCACCATCATGAAGGTCCTTAATGATCGTGAGCAGAGGGTCAGGGACTCCGAAAGCACGAAGAACAACCCAGAGCCCAGTCCTACTGATGGTATCATAGGCCTTGACCAGGTCAATAAAGCAGAGATGTAGGTTTTTTTGGAATTCCCTACAACTCTGCTGTAGCAGACGGACAGAAAATATGGCATCTGTGCAGGACCGCCCTTTCCTGAAACCGCATTAGGGCTCCGCAAGCCTCTCCTCAGCGTGCCTAGCAAGGCGATGTTGAATAATCCTTGCCAGGACCTTACCCGGCACACTGAGGAGTGAGATGCCCTTGTAGTTGTTACAGTCGGTACGGTCCCCCTTCTTAAAGAGGGGGACCACCAGGGCATCCTTCCAGTCCTGTGGAACCCGTCCAGTGGTCCAGACTGTTGTTATGATGTCATATAGGGCAGTCTGTGCACAAACGCCACCCTCCCTCAGCATTTCGCTTGGGAGATCATCTCTGCCCGGTGCCTTCCCTGGTCTCAGACTCCGGATCGCCCTCAGTACTTCCTCAACAGCTGGCACCTCAGCCAGCCACTCACAGGGGGTGACCTCTTCCAATATTTGAGGCACCGCAGCCTCAGCAGGGTTATCCCCACTTTGTGCCATGTTTTCCTGGCTGAGATATTTTCCCTCCCCCAGGACCTCACAGAAATGCTCAGCAAATCTGCAAACCTGTTCCTGGGGGTCGGAGATTGGATCACCGTTTTTTCCTCTAATGATGGTAATAGGTGTGGCGCTGCAGGTTACTTTTTTGATGGAGTTAAATAGTGATTTGTGATCGCGGGCCACTGAGGCAGACTCCATCTCCTCAGCAATCCGTGACACACAGACATACACACACACAGAAATACACACACACAAACACACACACAGACACACACAGACACACACACACACAGACACACACACACAGACACACACAGACACACACACACAGACACACACACAGACACAGACACACACACACAGACACACACACAGACACACACACAGACACAGACACACAGACACACACACACACAGACACACACACAGACACACACACACAGACACACAGACTCACA